>NC_069133.1:42449445-42491945 GCF_026914265.1 Mya arenaria | reverse complement strand
CTCCGGAATGATCGAAGACGTGGCGGATCCGTGGTCTAATGTTAACATACTTGACTGTCAATCCTGGGGTCGCAGGTTCGATTTACCGCCGCATCACTAAACGAATACTAATTGTCTTCCATGAGGAACGGTAAATGGGGGGTGGGATGGGGGGGGGGGGTCCTGTGTGACCGTGCTAGACTGATGACAATGATCGAGCGTGGTTAATTTGGTTCGTATATCTAGTTAACACCTCTACGGCCATTTCCGGTTGGGTCATTTCGAAATTTGTACTAATCGGTTTGGTATATTTACTAAGAAGTATACCGGCACTGAATATGTGTAGTGCCAAACGACGGCGTGGTAATTTAAGGTATCTGCTGTACAAGTAAGCTCGTCAATTCATCAAGCTATGGGCAATATATTAATTTTGGATGCCCGTTGACCACATGCATTTTTGTTATAACTTGAAATGGTATTACTTTCTGATTACTTATATGTAAACCTAACGACATATATAAGGGACAAAGTAATTGCAGGCTGTATATTTTCTGCCTATGGGGCTTGAAATGACCTATTTGCAATCTTTGAAGGCGAAAATGCTGGTTTGTAATATATTGCTCGGTATATTAAAAAAAAATCCTTCGGTACAACTCAAAGCCTTTCAAATGATACTAAAATAATATTGGCATGGACGACAGGCATAGATATTCGCGTAAGGATAGGTTTATGACTAGGGATTCTTTAAAACAAACCGATGGACAACAACTAGAGAACGGTACTACAATTAACATTAAACTTTTGCGAAGTATTATACTTCTATCTCTGCCAATCTTTAAGGCCTGGTTTAAGCCTTCTGCATGTGACACCCCCTCCCAAATTTGTCTACAGTACACAACCTCTGTGTAATCTACTTGCCTTGATTCCTGCTGTGCAGTTATAGAGGTTTTATTATAGAAATGGACCCTAAATGGCCCTGAGGCAATAAACGAATACACAGGAAATGGCCCCTACTGTGACACCAGTGCAATTAGCAGGAGATGCACAGCAGGAGATTATCATGTCAAACATTCCTTAAATTAGGCCTTTAAGCAACGTTTTACTCAAACGATTGAAATATGCAATAAAATGCTTAATCTCGGATGTATATGGACGATTTACAAAATCAGAAATCTTAACATTTAACTACGCTGTAAGTAGATCGCGTACTATTTTCAATTTAGAAGTTAAACTTATTGACTTTACTATTGAGAATCATATATTTTGTGCAATAACACACTTCACCGACAATCAATTCAAATTTAGACATAGAAAATACACGTTAAAACAGTATATTTATTAAATATTATTATTTAAAATTTAAACGAACTACTTCTTCTGATTAACCGGCATTCACCCGAGGTTGTTTTCGATGAAAACTGATTGAGGTGTTCCGAAAAAAAGTACACGAGACCCTAATGTTTTTATAAGCCTCACCTGTGGTCAACTATTATATTGTTTCATTTCTTGTTTTTTTCTTTATGAAGTAAAAAAAACATAATAAAATACATACCAATCAACTGCTGAACATATGGGTAGGGAAACGATAAACAAATGGTTTATTGTGTGTGGCCTAGCGTACCTTGTAATACTTTTTTTTGCAACTTTTAAGTTAACAACTATCGATATTTTCTTAAAGACAAATGTAATAAAAAAAATATTGGTCGTCTGCAGTTAGCACGTACTGTCATTGTTATACGTTGCTCCACTAATCTTTGATGACCGCAGATGGTTTCAATATCAATAAACGTGTCTTTAATTGTTCAATACCCCGTAACAGTGGGTTTCATATTTTATTTTATGTATGTATTGACGAGATTATAATAAAATATGAAATCCTCCGAGGTTGTTTTCGATGACAAATGGCCGAGGAGTTCCGAATGCTAGAAAGGCCTATTTTACAGGTCCTCTGACCCCAAAGCAGGAGTTCATCCCTTCAAACGATTGTTCACGTCCAGTCGATGAAATGCAAGTTTAGTACTAGCCGACGGAGAATGGGGAGGGGGGGGGGTAACAACACGCCCTCCATTCCCTACAATCTTCCAAGTTTACTTTATATGTCAATATCGCCGATATTATCGGAGAAAAAACTCTACGCTCAAAATGCACTATTTCGGACTTGAGTGAGTTTGTTGAACTTTTTTGGGGGAGTATCCCTCCCACCCCCACCCCCTTGAACAGTTTAAACCGTTCAAATTTCGGTTCTAAGGAAAGGGCGAATATCAAAATATTGTGCCTCTATCGTCAATCTATGTGTTTACCCCTGATAAGTTCAGCATGAAAATTGTTTTAACAACCCTGTTTTATATTTGCAGGGCGGCTCCGGGTAAGATGCCCAATGCATCCACCGCATGTACTGGGTCCGTATCTACTTCCGGTGTGACGTCACCAATCGACAAGGAAACTCTCAGACGACAAATAGTCGGTCTCGCGGTTAAAAACGACTTTAAACCAGACGACAAAAGGAGCCCGCGGGAAATCTTTTTCCGCGATAGCACTGACCATAATATTACTTACCGTGATATCCCAAAGTGTGTGAAGAGTTCGAGCGTGACCTTTGACACTGCGTTGCATTTAAGTAGCCAAATCGAGCGGCCCCTACGTCGAACGCCAAGGAAGGTCAAGGCCGATCCTTTAGAGTTAAAAGCCCACGAGGAAAGCACGATGATTCGTGCAAATAAACAGGAAGTGCTACAGAACTCAATTCGACGGACTAAAACCACCATGGATAAAAGCGTCGATACAAAACCTCCTTTGGCAAAACCGAAACTTGTGAGATTCCGAATGGATGAACACACGATCGGAGACACTAAAATTCCGCTTGTGAATATTCGCGCGGTCAGTCCCGGGCCTACGAACGGTTTCAAACACACCGTCAAAACTGACGTCAGTAGTTCCTATGAGGTTAGGGGCAATGCAATAGCTCTCAAAAAGGAGGGATTAAAAGGGCTCGTTGAATACAGAGATTTATGCACTGAAAGTGAGAAACGCCAAAACTCGTTGCAGGCGTCTCTGAAAATATTCCGACGCAGAATAAAACTAAAACAAGATAAGTTTATACAGCCGAATGAGTCTACGGCAGACGATTACGTCATACATACTGCGCGTCCGACTTTCGGTGACACAGTGTCACCTTTGACGCCTTTGCCCCCGGGGCCGGCGGTTGATGAGCGCGGGGAGCCGCTGGCCGGTCGTCCGCTCTCCAGCGACGAGCACGTGCGGATACTGAAGTCGGCGCTCCATAACCGCCATCATGGCGGCAACGAAATCATTAAAGCCAAGGAAACGGATTTATTTGACAATAGTGAAATGTACAAAAACATAAAATGCTCATATAGACTCCCAGAAAACCCGAACTGGAGTAAAGAAGTCTCATTTAAGGACATGAAGGACGATTCAATCCCTAATGTTAAAACGTATGTTTTACAGGAAGACAGGATGAACCCGCATACCAAGTTTAAGAAAAATAATATCCAGAACGCGGTGACTCTAAATATTCATAATCTCAGTGTGCATAATTCAATCACTCGTGTCAATGGTCACAAGATGAGGGTGGGGGAGGGGGAGGTGAACTTTGACCCCCGGTTTGTCGACTGGCTTGAAGACTCGCTCAGTAATTCTCGGTCGTTAAGCAAGAGTGCGAGTTTATTGACGGACGATACGTTAGAGCCATGCATCACACCGTCCGTTAAAAGGCGAGCGGCCACTAAGACATGACCTTATTTATAAGCGTCATAGAAGTCATTTTACTTCATGATAACTTTAAGATTATATATCTGATCACCATTTTTTAATCATTAGCCCCATTGTTCAGAACGTTGCTAAAGGTGTCAATGTGATTAAAGTCATTGTTTTTAACTTTTAAAGTGACGGTGCTTATGATGTGCTCATAAATTTAGATAAAACATGTAAAGTCTAAGCAGTTATCTCAAATCATGTTATGCACCAGTCAATTGTAACCACGCACCCTCCCCCAGTTCCGGGGGTATACCGGGGACAGCCGGGGAAAAGGGCCGTGTTTTTCCCTTTCAGGTGGCCCCGCAGTGCCGGGTGAATGCCGTAGTTTTGTCTTCGCGTAAGATATAGCGGGGAATGGGCCTAACATTGGGTCCCTGGGATGCGGGGGCATTTGGCGGGGATTTTACCATTAGTTCGTTCCCACAGGGCGGGGATTTTACCCGGGGTTGGCTGGACCGAAAGTCAAAGTCCCCGCTATTCCCCGGACCTGGGGGGGGGGGCGTGGTTACAACTGACTGGTGCATTAGTGAAAGTGCAGATAATAAGTGTACCCATGAAACTTCCAGAGCAATACAGATTTGAAAGTTAACAATGATGTTATTAACAGCGTTGTTAATTTTAACAATGATCTGAACAATCGGCCCTATGACATTAACTTCATTGTGAATAATGCGATCTAGCTGGGTATTGGTGTATTTTACCCATACAGGCGCAAAATGTTACCCTAAGAAATGATGATTTATCAAAAAGACAGCGAACAGGATTAACAGTGCTATATTGCTGAGAACAGATATTAAACCTCATACAATTATATCAAATATGCAACAAAAATAAAATTGTTGTTATTGTGTTTTTTTTTTTTTTTTTTTTTGTTTTTTTTGTTTTTTTTTCAAGCTTGCATTAAATTTTATGTCCACTGATTGGACAATATCGTCTACATAAAGTTCTGAAAGAATGTGTTAGACTAATGACCTTATTTTGACCCGATATTACCCCAAAACGAACTTCATCTAGATTTGATAAAATTAAACGTTATGGTCGAGTTTTATCAATCTATGTGAAAAAAGCATTTTAACGTGTTTAATCATTTGACCTTGTGACCTAGTTTTTGGCCTAATAGAACAATACTCATACTTGGCGTACATTTCATAGAACAACATTCTGATCAAGTTTAACGAAGATTTGAAATTACAAGTATCTTCCGTGGCCGAGAGTGTCAGATAGGTTGATCCCAACCTGAGCGTTCGGTGTTTTGCGGAAACGAGGTTTAAAGAGTTTCCCCAGAACACCCTACGCGAGGGTTTGGATGAACATATCTTACACGAGCGGCTATGGTAGATGCTTTATCTCCCACCTCAGTTAAACAAAATAAAGTAAAAATGTATATTTTCTCTGGAACTCTTGTATGTGTTGTGAAAATAATATGCGTATAGATATGTAATAATTCGTGGTTGTCATGGATATGCGCGCAGTGATTCAGAGTACGTAAATAGTCAAATCGTTCTTTAAATAGTTCTGAGGAGAGTGCAGCATTATTTCTTGAATGGAGTGTGATTACTTTTAATGGGGACATTTGAAGCGATAAATAGTTAATTAGGATTTTAAATATTGCCACGAGACAAAGTTTCCATGATGCTACAGACGACGATCTTCAACAAGGGAGGTTATTGTGTGATGACCATATAAAAGGAGTTCTATACGGGTACTTGTTTTATCTTTACCCGTGTGCAAGATTATCAGTATCTTCCATGGCCGAGAGTGTAAGATAGGGTCATTCCGACCCGAGCGTAGGGTGTTTTGGGGAAACGAGATTTATCGAGTTTCCGCAAAACACCCTGCACAAGGGTCGGGAAGAACCTATCTTACAAGAGTGGCTATGGTAGATGCTTTTTCTCCCACCTCAGTTAAACAAAATTAAGTAAAAATGTCTTTTTTGCTGGAACTCTTTTGTGCTTATTAAAAATAATTGCGTATGGATATGCGATAATTCGTGGACAAATCGGTCTTGAAATAGTTCTAAGGGGAGTGAAGCATTATTTCTTGAAAGGTGCGTGAAAACTGTTCTATGGTGACATTTGAAGCGAGAAATAATTAATTAGCGTTCTAAATATTGCAATAAGACAAGGTTTCCATGATGCTACAGACGACAGTTTTCAACAAGGGAGGTAATTACTATGCGGCGACCATAAAAAAGGAGTTCCATACGGGCATTTTATCTTCGCCCGTGGGCAAGATAAGAATTTCTAGCATTGTTTAATTATGGGATCTACTTATCTGAGGTGGGAGAAAAGAATTTCTAGCACGGTTAAATTAATGGATCTACTTATCTGAGGTGGGAGAAAAAAAATTCCAGCATGGCCAAATGTTTGGATCTTCTTATCTGATGTGGGAGAAAATGGTCTCAAGGGTGGACGAGTAATAAAACTGTGTATTGTTACCAAATATATCTGCCCTTTTGGTTAGTCAAATCTGTCCCCTAATACTAGTAAATCAGGGCGTTTATAAATGCCGACTTGTATGGTTAACATGTGGAGAATACAAACTCTCTAGCTTAGCTGCAGGGACCATAAACACTGATAGTAGTCTAACTAAGGGCTTATATTTGTTGACACAGCACGACACTTGATCCAACTTGACCTAGATTTCACAGATACACACGAAGTTCCATCAAGTTTGGATTGAAGATCTAGTTTCAAGAGCGTTGATGGTTGTTTTGACATTTGACCTATTTGTCGACCCGACCAAACTGTAAGCAAATTCTAACGTGTCTATTCTGTCAGATCAGGCTTATATAGGTAATGTAGAAATGTGTCATTTAGTTTTTGATGAAAACACCATGAAAATTGTATATGAACATTTGACCCAGTGACTTTCATTTTATACTAGTGCGCCAATACCGAAATTGACTTAGACTACACTGAAAAATAATCTGACCAAATGAAGTCTTGGTATAAAATCTAGCCGCTAAACTGCTCGTGAATACACGCAAACGTGTGCTAACTGACGGTCAACAATTTAGTCATCACTTTTATTCACTTTTATTATCACGTATGGAGCAGTATCTGACAGTAATATTTTCAAAAAACAATTTTCTTATGCAACATTCAATAAATATGAATGTAAACGTCGTGAGAACTATTTTTTATGAACGTGCATTTAGATTTTTTATATTCATATATCAAATGCATACACTATTATTGTTGGTTGCTAAAGGGATATCTTTTTGGGATAGTGGATGCTTCTGCTCGTTCTCGGAATAGAAATTGTTGTTTTTTTCCTGGGGCACTCCCCCACCCCCCACCCCCGTCCTGCCAAACTTTAAACCAAATAACTTTCGTTTCTGTGGTAGGAGCACAAATGAAAAGGGTTCGTCTCCAAGTTACGCCCCCTCGCACGTTGAATCCTAGATGCGCCCCTGATCTCGTGTCAGCAGTGGTACCATTATCGCTACCATCGAATAACGGAAACCATTGTTATCATCATTCTCATTCATCAGAGGTTCGATCGTGATAAATCTTATACGCATTGACGATGTGGTACACATAGCATCTTCATCTGGTGAACGAGAATGGTTATCATAGGCTATATTTCAATGCGGGTTTCAAGGACATGGAAGTTGTTTTACACCTCCTTTGGCGGCAAAAAAATATGTTTGAGTGTTCGGCAATCGAAGGATATACTTAGATTGTTTATCACAAAGAGATAGAGGTCGAGATCATTCTAAACCCAGGGCGTATCAAGGAATTAAAGTTAGAGGTGGAGTAACTTATGGGCACAAATCTTTTACATTCGCCCCTTCCGAACCGAACTTTAAACGTTTTAAAATGTTGTCATTGGGGTAGGGTACTCCCCGAAGAAAAAATGGTGAATTTTGAGCGTATGTTGTTTCTATTTTTTTCAAAAAAAGTAAATTTGGATGATTCAAGGGTGAGATGCGACCACGGCTAAATCCGCTATTGAAATCAAGGTCAATCTCAACCGATTGTTGAAGGTAATTCACAACCAAGATTGAAGGTTATTCTATACCCAATCTATCAAAGACAAGTAACAACTTAAAGGCGTCGCCGAGAAACATTTATTCCACCAAGCATTGTGAAAGATGTAATACGACAAGAATTACAATTCACCGGATCATCAAAGCATGTAGCAATGCTTCAATTTATGATTTTCTTTTAAAAGTGAAAAGAAAGTATGTCATGAGGTTGCTTAAAGGACTGGATCCGGAACATGTCCAAATAAGAACAGCCCATAAGCTGTAAGCAGAATATATATATATATATATATATATATATATATATATATATATATATATATATATATATATATATATATATATATATATATATCTTGTCCCAGGACGTAATTATCACTGGCATATTGATAGTTATGACAAATTACGTTGTAATACCATTTCATTTTAGTTTGTGATTTAATACACGGTATAATTGACGGGTATAGTGGAAGAAATATGTAGTAAGAAGTTGGTTCTTCTAATAATAATCCGGTCCCAATTTCTTGAAATTATTAAGTCCCTTATAACAGGATTAAATCCACAAATTAATCGTTAATTAAGCAATATAAAAATGTGTTCCTGGTACAAGTAGCTTTACAAAATAGTGATTGTCAATAATAAGCTAATAACATTTTATTCGCAAAAAAGTCGTGCTTTTGTAGATAAACACACTTAAAAAGTTGAGTCGATGCGTTGAACCCTGTTCATATGGAATGCTTGCGTATCTATGTAACCGAACTACGACAAGCAGAACTTGAACGCACTTGGCACTGCTGCTGATTGGAACTCGAACAATGTACGAGCACAGGAAATCAAAGCACTGATTGTGCTGAACGGCTTGAGCGATGATTCCTACTATGTGATATTCAAAACAGATCAAATGAATGATAGCATGGCACTCGCTCGCTCGCTCTCATGCCTGCCCGTCCGCACACCCAACCTGCCGACACACCCGCAGCCACACACTCACTCACCACTCAAAACAAACTCAGCAATACAGAGGAAAATAACCCAGCTTACCAAGAAGTTGGAGTATGAACGCCAATATATGTTCGCAAAATCTGAGGTACTAGTTTCATTTTTCTTAAACCGTTTATAGTAACAGTTTAAGCCATCAAACATTAATTTTCGTACGGAAATATGAAAGTCTACGATCTGATTTTTTGTCAGCAATCTTATATCATTGGTTTGCAGATATTTACGCAAACATTAGCACTTTCCAAGACAAAAAAATAAAAAAGTTGTAAAAATGGTATATCTGTGAGAGTGCAGCTTTAATATACCCAGTAGCATTGCATGTTAGATGGAAGAACATAGATCTTCTAAGACGAATATTTTTGTTTTTCTATAACCTGCGTTATATCTATTTCTTTTTGAGTTTTTAGGTGTTACAAAGGCATTACCTATGTGATAATCACAATAAATCATTTTTCATTGAAGTATGTATTTTGGCTGATTGAAATAAGCTAATTAAGCCTGTTAAGCTTAAGAGGTTTCGAGAAATTCGGGCCTGTTGATTATAGCAAAAGTTCACTTTAACGCAGTTGCTATAGTAATGGTTTCGTTTCCAGAATCGGCCAGACCGCGGAACGGACAATTTGCACAAAAGCTTTCTGCAGTCATTTCTCAGACTGGATCAAAGGAATTTCATGACCGGGTTGAAGAATTTTGTGTTAGGCAAAATCACTGCTAACCAGCGAATTAGTACGATGATTGATATTCATGAAGCAACAGGGAATATTGGTGAATATGCCGACACAGTCGCTTGATTTTTTGGAAATAAAAATGTTATTATTGACAATAATATGTTGTCACCAAGATCGAAGTCATTGCTCACCAGTCCATAAAACATCAATTTTTAAACTTAAATATAAAAATCTGCGATCTAATGTTTTGTCAACAGTCTTATATTACTGGTTTCCATGGATTTTCGCAAAAATTGGCTCGTTCTAAGTCAAAAAATAAATAAGTTGTCAAAACGTTCAATCTGTGAGAATGCAGCTTTAAGACCATTTAGCCTTTTTCACTGCTAGAGCTACACTAGGCGAAGGGAGAAAACCGCACTGAATTAATTATGTATTGTATATCTGAATTATCTCCCTTGTAATATCTTATTTATAGAATTAGTATGCATTTTAGGGTTACAATGACTTTAAACCCGGATGCCGAGTGAGTATCCAATAGAAGGAACCGCGGCTTAAGCCGTTCAGCACCATCAGTGCTTTCATTTACAACAGGGAGACTGGAGCTTTCTAACCCAATAAGATGTTCATCTAACCCACTAAGTAGCTCATCTCGTGTGAAGTTTAAGCCAAATGCTTTTAAATAGTGCTTATTGAAATATGGTCGTACTTTCACGCCAAGCATTAGCACTCATTGTGGTATATTTACGTACTACCTGGAGGTATACCACATTGTCTATTTTGGTGACCACGATCATATTCGAGGAAAAAATACGAGTTATTTTGCAACTTTGTTCTAAATGTTTATCAAATTATTCAACCAAGGAATAGACAAATAACTGAGATCAGAAAAACATTGTTTGCTTTATCTAACGCAGTTACAACACGAAAACTAAATCAAATTCAATGGTCTTACAGTATGTTTACATCTCAGGCTGTTTATCCTGCTTAAATAACTAAAGTATTTCTAAACCAGTCAGGCTAATTCATATTCCACAAATACAAAATCAAAGCAGTTGGTAATAAAAACAAATGTAAACTGTTTTGTTAGTGCTTGTGTTTTCTAACCAAACATGGACTCGACTAGTTCAAGCAAAACATGCATGGACACATACACCACTGCTACCTGTAGTGAGATTGTGTAATTTTACAAGGAAAGACAAGTTCAAGCACACGTGGACGCAGCACCGTCGCTTCCTGCAGTGAAACCTAGCAAATATACAAGTCAAGACAAGTTAACGACTTTCGGTCCAGCCAAGCCCGGGTAAAATCCCCACCAAATGTCCCCGCACCCCAGGGACCCTAAGTAAGGCTATAATTGGCGCGAGTACAAAACCAATGCATTCACCCGGCACTGCGGGGTCATCGGGGAGGTAAAAACACGGCCCATTTCCCCGGCTATCCCTGGACCTTGGGGGCCGTGGTTACAATTGATTGGTGCATAACAAGAGCGCCGCGGGGCATACTCCAACCCCTAGTCTGTTAACAAAATGGCATACCTCAATAGTTATTGTATCCAGAGTTATGGACCTGGATGTGTATGTGGTTATTCTTATTTTGGGGTACCCATGCCTTATATAAAGTGACTGCATTCTGGCATGAACCCGACACATCTCCCAGTGTAACTTTACAAATTTTGAAGACAAAGGTTGACTTTTTCCATGTGGATATGGTCTCCCACAACACATGTTTTAATGTACTTAGTTCCATTTCAAGCTCTTTGTACAGATTTCGTATAATGCCGAAGGTTCAACTTTCTGCACATCGACGCTGCCGACAGCGACGACGACATCGAGATAGTGACGATAGGCTGGGCCGGTATTCATATGTCAAGTCAGTTTTAAACTGGAGTTGTTTCATAAAATTTCCATAGACAAATTTAACGATAAGTTCCAAGTGTTTTTAACTTAAATTTAGCATTCTAGTATATTTTATTAAATATAATTTATGAAAATAAAAGCATTTTGAAATAGGTTAATATAAATATTCCCAAGTTAGATATCTCACTGGTCAGAATGTATAACAAGGGGTACATCATGACCAATTTTGAACATAACTTGACAAATTATTTCCATGATATGGTTCTGGAAAAGATTTTTCTAAGATTTGACCTAGTGACCTCATTTTTGATCATATGTTACCCAGTTTTATTTACGAACAAGAGTTCATCAAGGAAAACATTCTGATAAAGTTTGAACATTTTCTGGTCAATGCCTACTAAGATATGGTACCGGACGGACGGACTAACGGAATGACGGACGGACAACGCCAAAACAATATCCCCCTCTCGAAATCTTCGATTCGGTGGGGGATAATAACATATGACCATTGAGATACTTCAGAAAATGTCTTTGCGACTTAAGTTGGCAATCATTTATGAATTAAAATGTTTTCTGAATATCATTAAACGGCCCTTAACTTATTTTCTTGAAAGACGGTCAAACTGGGACATAATATCAGTGTAAACTCTGGACCATGTATTCTTGGGAGTACAAAAATAAAACAATTTTAACTTGTAAGTTTTTTAATTTAATTAACAGCACTATTCTAAAGTAACTTCAACAGCACATGCATACAGTAAGCTCATATTAGTTCCCACAAACATATTTGGAGAATACCAAACATGCATAAAAACAACTTCAACCAAAGACAAGATAATTGTATGGGCAAACAAAAACTAGTCTATTTTAATTAACAGCACTAAAACTATTATGATATAACAGCACATGCATACAGTAAACTCATAAATATCAAAGACAAATCAGACCAATACCAGATCTTTATCCATAGACATATGATAAGGAACAGTGTCAAGTCAAAGTCTAGGTCTAAAAACAATTATTAGGGAACAAAATATAATTTTTATTTCATTTCTTTACAGTCATCAAAATAAGTCTTTTTTTATGAACGAAGTCCGAATTCTTATGTTATTGCTTGGCATCATTTTTTTAAAAAAGCCCTATTTTATAAAATCATGAATTTGAGCAAGCCCTGGAGCATTTTACCCCTTTTGGGCTTACGGGATTGTGCTAAATTTTGCCCAATGGTCAATAAAATACCGGATAATAATAGTTAAACATTAAAATAGTAAGATAATTTAGCAGAGTTCGCCATCAATGCTAAGCTGGATGGAAAGGTACAATAAATTGTAGTATTGCAATTTTATAGTCTCGAGACTGACCTCCGACTGTTCGTAATCACTGCCCCTCATAACTTAATATCATTATCAACAAATAAATTAAGAGACTCCCAAGCATATTTCATTCAAGCTGCAGTAATGGCAAATAAATTATCAAAATTTGATGTTAAATTAGAAGCAAAATATGAAATCAAACAAACTTATAATGGCAAGTGTGTCAGTGTGCCATAAAAGTAACGGAATGATCTTCTTCCTAAAAAAATAAATATTTTGTAAACATTTCATGCTTTGGCATTTCAATTTTATTAAAATAATATACCAGGGGTCTTTATATTTTGATTGCAAAATTGTCATTTAAATTATTATGAACAAAAATTAAGGGTGCAAACATTAACATGCATATTGATTTAGTGAAAACTGGTGGACACACATAATTAGTTAATGATTATTTATTCATGGATTGTTATTTAACCAATCATCTTAAATGAAAATAAAAAGAAATAAAACAAAATAATATTAAAACAATTAAAATTCCAATCAGTAAATATTCGAGGATAAAACTTTCACAGTAAGAGAAATAAAACGTTGTAAAATAACCCCAATTTATTATATACATGATACATTATATTCAGCGAAAGATAGCAATGTATTTTGGAGACAAGTTGAAAGCTTTATTTAAGGAGAGACTAATTGAATTTAATATCAACATCTGTTTGATGTGCTGTTTTTTTTATTTCACGTCATGCTTAGAATTTACCACAAAAAATTCTCATATACATACATACTTAATAATTGTTCGTCTGAATAATACTGGAGTTAAAATATCAAGATAAAAACATCCAACATTTTCCGAGGATATCATTGTTTTTAATTTAAAATTAATATAATGTACAAAAAATAACTTCTTTCATTTTTAATAATTTATCCTTTGTCAATAGTTTTGTACAATTCTATAAACTGACAACCATAAATAGTATATACTAAAATAGAATTGTATTCCAATAAAATCTTTAAAACTGTCAAATGTTTTATAACTCAATTTTTAAACTCCTGGATATAGAACAATTTTTGAAGAAGTATATAAAAATAGCACTCCTTAAGAGTTTGAGGGCATATTTCTCATAAATATTGTTAATAGATTTTGTTTATACCATTTTTTAATATGTACTTCTAAAATGTATCAACATTTTCATATGAATAAAACTATATAATCATAATATGTACATTTGTGTGAACTTTAACATACACGATAATACACAAACAATCCGGATTGTTAATCACATTGCTTGGAGTAATATATATATATATTTTAATTTGTTATCTTTTTGTTATTTTTTGGGGTCAAAATAGTTAATATAAATTCACTATCTTGACCCAAAAAATAATTACAAAAAATATTAAAAATAAAAAAAATATTGAAAAAAAAAATATATATATATATATATGACTGTATCCAGGCAATGTGACGAGCACCTATGTTGTTAATCTTATCAATGAAAGAATGTTTGTTTTACTTTATACATATTAACAAAGCCAGTGCTATAAAATATATTATCAACGTAATTATACATACTAGTAATACTGAAATGTTTAACAAATAAGCACTATCACTTTGGGCAACAACCATCCAGTATCATTGACCGATCTAAAACACTCGAACTGTAATCAGTTATTGGTCCGGAAGTAGCACATCTGTAAATTTCGTAATAGCACATTCTTCAAGCGAGTAACACTGTCTTGTTTATACAAAAGACAGTTCACAAATAAGTACATTACTTCAATCTTCCTTAAGCACTATCAAAAACAAATTTCACCTAGATCCAAGTCAAACTTTCTGAATTGCCCTCGGGTTCAACTTGCCAGTGCTGAGCCTCCTCGTCCGCATGAGATCCAGGGTGTTGCAGGCCGTCTCCATATTCTTGGGGCAGTACCTCAACGTGTGGGCGTTGTCGCCATTGACCCCGCACAGGGGACACGTGTATTTCCTTAAAACTGGGCACAATACCCGCCCACTTTCGTCCTTGACGCTGTGTGATGTGTACATGTCCGTGCGCTCTCCGTTGTTTTTACAAAACACGCATTCAGTCGACCTTGAGCCCTTCCGTGCTTTGCCTGGTCGGCGCTTACGATTCGCCACATTTTCGTCGGTAGCCGTCGCCGGTGCCGGGCGATACGATGGCGTTAACCTGAAAGGCGTTGACCGGATCTTCAATTGTAGTTTGTCCACTTCGTCTATGTCAAGTTCCACGCCGTTACGGTGGAAATCGTTGTGAGCGTCCGACCTAACAACATCAAGCGTGTCGGCGTTCTTCCAGGCTGTCGGCGGGAATTGGCTGTAGAACGATCCAATCCCCAGACCTAGGTGCAAGTCTTCATCGCGATCGTCAATGCTCGAGCTGGCTGGTAAACAATCCATCAAGCTTTCCAATTCCAGGTGGTTGTCAATGTTATGGGTACCATACCGATACTGGCGGTAGTTCTTGAGGCAATGTGCTACCTCTTGTAGCCCTAAATAATCCTCAAACATGTTGTACGCCATAGTTGAGAAGTTGGATAAAATCCAGTAAAAGTTTACGTTCATAAAATGTATATAAAACACACCTACATTAAAATAAACATAAAACCAATAGTCTCGTATCTGCAACACTTGTGAAAATATACCGTAAGGTAATTAACTATAGCAGTACGGGCCTTTGATTTGATTGGCTATTACGCATTCAGCACCTTGCGTGAAATCGACTCTGGTTGGATAATACCAAGCGGATTAGTCTCCGCCCATTTTCGGCACTGAGTATCAAAAGACCCTTTCATGTCACCGACACTCATTGTTTTGCTTTGATATTTATGCACGTGCGTATAATAGAAACAAACAACTAATTAAAAAGTAGGTCAGCATATGACACCTGTTATTATTCCCCCCCCCTCGAATCTGTTTATTTTGAATTAGCCGTAAAGTGGTATATGAATTAAAAACACCCTTACAATAAAATAAATGAGGCATTAACTTATTATTTCAAAATATTAATTAAAACAATTTAGGTTACATGGCTTAAATTCAAGGCAGACAATAACAAAAAATAAAGATAAGAATAGTTTTAGAAACATTAAACTTTGTGTAAATTTTAATCACATACTTTTAAGAAGCCAAAATGATTTTATATATGATGAATTGGGGCAAACTGACTTTCAAGTGAAAAGGTATTATAACATAGTCAGGTTCTGGTTAAAGTTTTTAAAATCCAAAGAAAATAAATATGTGACACACGTTTACACCATGTTAAAAAAGGGACTTAAAATCCTATCCACATCGTAAATCTTGGTGCTCATTGTTAAAGGATTTTTGTGGTCTCTCTCGCAAAAGGTCAGTTTATTCAGGGCTGGAATGGAAGATTATAGGATTCTACCAGAGTTATTTTTATAGATATATAACTTGTTTTAAGCCTCAGCCATTTTAAGATTTTAATAATATTAGTAAATTTAGAATAGCTGTAGCAAAATTACGAGTTTCCTCACATAGACTATGTATAGAGACTGGAAGATGGGCGAGACCTGTATCGATACCCGTCCATGAGAGAAAATGTATCGAATGTAATATTTTTTAGAAGATGAATACCATTTTGTTATTGAATGTCCATTGTATAATGATATTCGAAACTCTTTATTGCCATCCTACTATTTACTACATTCTAGTATGCACAAATTTATAGAATTAATTAACACTAAAAATGAAGGAAATTGAAGAATTTGAGTGTATTTAATTTGATTTGATTTTACAAAGCTTTTCACATTATGTCAAAAAGACATTTTGTAACAGTCTAGTATTATAGCCATTGTCATAAAATTTATTAGTTAATATGTTCCCACAAAAGTACATATTATTTGTATTTGTCATCATTGTGCATTTTATGCCTCTTGGGTCTACGATTTCCTAGGTTATTATAAATAAAACTTAGAAACTTGAAACTTATATATCTAAAACGGACTAGACACCAGATGATAAAATTGACAGAAAAGAAGAAACTTGTCAATCATTTTTATAAAATTGGCATCGGTGCGTAAAAGTCATTAAATCTTAGTTACTGGTGAATCACACCGCTAACAACATATGCATCGTTCGCAGTTTTGGCGCATTTTTCCAAATCGAAATTTACTGGGTTTGTCCACCACGTAAATACAAGTAAGTTTAAAATAGTGTCGGTATATTTTACTGTACTTATAAACAGATATGATTTAAACTGAGAAACCAGTATGCGTTATTTCTGAACGGGGAAAGTCAGATGAGAAAGAAACAAGATTGTTGCGTTTATTCTTTTAATCATGTAAAATGATGTATTTTCGGCCTCGTACAAGACCGTACTTGGTTTGAAGGGATACGATGTTTGCCGTATTTGGAAACATCTGGCCCAAATATCATGAACAAACTTAAAGCTGCACTCTCACAGATATACCATTTTTACACCTTTTTAAAAAAAAAAAAATTTGTCTTCGAAAGAGCAAACTTTGCGTAAATATGTGCAAATCAATGAGATAAGATTGCTGACAAAAAATCAGATCGTAGATTTTCATATTTCCGTTCGCAAAATAATGTTTTATGGCTTAACGGTTAAAGGTAAATGCATAAAACATCAATTTTTGAACTTAAATATAAAAATCTGCGATCTAATTTTTTGACAGCAGTCTTATATCATTGGTTGGCACATATTAACGCAAAGTTTCCATGGATTTTCGCAAAAATTGGCTCGTTCCAAGACAAAAAAAGAAAAATTGTTGTCAAAACGTTCAATCTGTGAGAGTGCAGCTTTAAAGTCAAATCTTAATCTCAGTCTCAACTCATTTTACCACATAACATAAATAAGTTGTTAAAAATAGCATATGATTTACCACATTTAAAAAGGCATTATGTCATATGATATGTTGATTTACGCTTTTGGGCAAGATTCCAAGGGGTAAAAATATTCTACAACCAAAAATGTATTTGAGTACAATTTCTTGTTTTTTAACAAATACTCAAGTATGTTTTTGCCTTAGAAAGTTTCTTTAAAATATTGAAAAAATCTTTTATCAACACAATCTATGAGAAAATACGTTTTCAAGAGGTATAAAAACATGTAAGATTTTAAAGCTGCACTCTCACAAATTGAACGTTTTGACAACTTTTTTTTATTTTTTGTCTTGGAACGGGGAATTTTTTGCATCAATATCTGCGAACCAATAATTAAAGATTGCTCACAAAAAATCAGATTGCAGATTTTCATATTTCCGTTAGAAAATTAATGCTTTATGGCTTAAACAGTTACTAACGGTTTAAGGAAAATGCATAAAACATCAATTTTGGGGCGGAAATATCAAAATCTACGATCTGATATTTTGTCAGGAGTCTTATATCACTGGTTTGCAGATATTTACGCAAAAAATTGCTCGTTCAAAGACAAAAAATAAAAACAAAGTTGTCAAAACGTTCAATCTGTGAGAGTGCAGCTTTAAATCAAACTAGGCTTGTATGTGGTAAATTGAGTTGAATTTGAGGTTTGACTTGAGTATTTTTGTGATATTTGGGCCAGGTGTAAAGTCCGTGAATGAAAAATTGCAGCTAATCCACGAGGACTTCCTCGTTTTCCGGTGACAACATCGCACTTCGACTTTAAAACATACAAGTATTAACATGGCTATTGTTTAAACATCAGAAGACATTTTAATGATTGCTATTTCAATAAGTTCTTAGTTCTGGGTGTCCTGCAGTCACAGGGGGTGACAAGTAAGTGAAAGCAACGACCCATGGTCTTCACCTCATCTCGTGAGCGGAAATTAACAGACAATTAGAGAGGTGTAATTTTCCTTATCACAAACCATAGCCAGTG
Organism: Mya arenaria; assembly: GCF_026914265.1. Taxonomy (NCBI): domain Eukaryota; kingdom Metazoa; phylum Mollusca; class Bivalvia; order Myida; family Myidae; genus Mya; species Mya arenaria. The sequence continues at coordinate 42,473,498 of NC_069133.1, read as the reverse complement.
TTTATGGACGAAATATCTTCAAACATTGCTCCAGATATCATAAATCTTTCCCATGGTCGCTGTACAAAACTCAATTACCAAATTTCGCCCATTTAGAGCCAAAATGGCTTATCAGCCACACTATTTCAAATACTGATAAGCCATTCAGGAAATAAATGGACAAATTGCAAATATGACAGCGTTTACCTGATAAGCATGCGAGCGGGCGAGTGCCGAAGCTCACCTGCTGGTGTATTGGCTATTTTGCTAAACATGTCACTATGGAGACGCGGTTCACTGCGGGGAAAGTCACATTTGACACTTGTCCTCGGGTTAATATTATGATTTCATTGAGCATGATCTTTCTGCAGATTATTAGATAGATAGAGGGTTGATTAGAAGAAAGTTCACTACAAAACACTGTCATGAAAAAAGATATAATAAGGAACAAAAAACGCGCGTCATGTTTATTGTTTTTGATGGTACCGACCATACATTTACTGACATTATCCTTAACAACCCTTCTGGTTGCGCTGACAAAAATAGCCACATATTTTGTTTATTTAAGTTAAAAAAATGATGTTTTATGCATTTTTTGTAAAATGTATATAACGCTTTAAGCCATAAAACATGAATTTTCGAATGGAAATATAAAAAATTGCGATCTGATCCTTTGTCAGCAGTCTTTTATCACTGTATTGCAGATATTTACGCAAAAATTTGCACATTCCAAGACAAAAAAATAATAAAAAGTTGTAAAAACGGTAAATCTGTAAGAGTGCAGCTTTAAACGCAATTTCGCGGACATCAATCGTTTAGAGCAGCTTTAAATAACGAAAACTGTAGAACGGACCTCCACCATTTATTTCAACTACTTCGAATATTTTTATTTTGACTACATTAAAAATACATAATTATGCATATGATTTTAACGTTAATTATGTCGGTACCTGAACCGATGTTTACATCAGCACTTGAAAAAATGTTAAAGCTGCACTCTCACAGATTGACCATTTTAACAACTTTTTTATTTTTTGTCTTGCAAACCTTTGCGTAAATATCTGCAAACCAATGAAAGATTGCTGACAAAAAAACAGATCGTAGATTTTCATATTTCCGTTCTAAAATAAATGCTGTATTGCTTAAACCGTTAGTATTAAACGGTTTGAGAAAAATGTATAAAACATCAATTTTTGAACTTAATTATAAAAAATATGCGATTTGTTTTTTGTCAGCAGTCTTATATAACTAGTGTCCATGGATTTTCGCAAAAATAGGCTCGTTCCAAGACAAAAAAATTTAAAAAAGTTGTCAAAACGTTCAATCTGTGAGAGTTCAGCCTTAATTAAAATCATGACATGCATACATAATTATCAAAGATATGAATATCAATTCCAAAACTTTCAGATCGTTTTGAAAATAATAATTTAGGGGTTGATTTTGCTCTGACATGTTTATTAAAGTGACTCGCTTATAATTTTGGATCAAGCTATACTTTTCCCGATAATGCATCTGAAAACACTATTAATATTATTTTTTTACTACATGATATCGTAATTGCAGGGGAAAATTTTTATGGCATTAATAGTATTTTGGTTTCAGTGAGGTTTGAACCAATGCCGGTAAAGTCAAGAAAAAAATGGGAAAACAGTCGGCTAGTCCACACTGCCACCGGGACACAAAGGTGGTGGATATGTTGACCTGTTAAGCATACATTGATAACTTAGATACTTTAATTATGATACTTCTTCTGTTGCAACTTATGAGTTTTCATATCATTTGTTGATCAAGTGCGATTAGTTTAGTAAACTACATCTTATAAGTTTATTTGCCGTCTGCAGTTTGCACGAGCTGTCATTGTTACACTTTCTCTGATGGCTTCAATATTGTTAAACGTGTCGTTAAGATGTATGTTTTATTGACGCAAACGTGCGGTTAATAAAGTACTTTTCATGCAGATTGGGAGTATTTTGAAAAGTACCATTTATATCAACCAATTGGTCTTGAATCCTAGTATGCTGATGGTAAATTTTGTAGTTGTGGTGACCGACTAACTAAAAATATTTCAAAAATAGTGCCGGAAGTGTTCCGATTTAGGTACTCACCCAGTACATATATTTTTGCGCCATATATGGTCATAATCAGCCAAAATAGAAGCGGGGGGGGGGGGGCGACTCCACTGGTTCCCCTCGTCCTCAACCTCCGGTGCCACTGTATACATTTACTAACCAAACATTTACTAATCATACATTAATTTACTGAGGATTGTGACATTCTGACATCCACGGACCATACAATTATGGACACATACATTTACGTACAAAAAGTTGAACTCGATTGCAAATTTAACATCTGAGCATTTTCTCTTTCATCTTTTATTCATACTTTTATAAATTTATTAAACACGGTTATTGACATGATTAAAATGTTGGAACTGGCGCCCCACGTCTAGAACCTGACATTTAAAGGCGTCAGTGATATTTTTTTCCATTGTTAATTAATAATCACATGACATTTACAATGCGTTTAGTTTGCTTCTAAAATTTAGCTTTTCTATTATAAATGTGTTTTCGCACAACGGATCACGGGCTTATCAAAATAATGCGGGCTTGATTGATGAGTTGATGTTTGAAACGGCATTTATGATTTTTTTCGTGCGTTTTCTTGCCATTGGAAACGGGTGCTCATAAAATTGGGATATTCAGATGAAAATATAAACGCAACAATTAAACAAGCAAATAATGAATAATTGTAAATGTGTGCAGGAATATTACCCTCCTTCTTCCACCCCCATTTTATTTCTACAAGAACCCCCCCCCCGCCCATTATTGTCAGAAAAGCAACCCCTCCCCATCTTATTAATTCAAAAAAAGTACCCCCCCCCCCCTCACCATCAACCAGTCCCAATTTTATCTATATTCAATATTATTGATGCAGAAATATTACACCCCCTATTTCCCATTTTATTTATGCAGAAATATTACCCCCCCCCCCTTCCACGCCCCTATTTGATTGGTGATATTACTTGGTCCCATTTTATTTAATATTACTTTGATGATACAGAAATATTACACCTCTATTCCCCACTTCATTTATGCAGAAATATTACTTCCCCACCCCCTCCCCCGCCCCCATTTTATTGGTGATATTACTTTTTCCATTTAATTAATAATTTAATATCACTTTGATGATGCAGAAATATTTCACCCCTATTCCCGACTTCATCCCCCCCCCCCCCCAAAAAAAAACTCCATGGGATCCGAGGCATTTGTCAGTGCTACACTGCTAATATTTCAGTACTTCAGTACTGTCAATGAACTATCTCAGTCAAACTGTTACGCTTTGTATTGCGTGCTTCCGAAGGATCTTTGCGCACTGACTCCCTTTGAAGATTGCCGCCCACTGTGTCTGGCATCTTTCTTCAATGAATGCCGCATGACTGCATAAAAAGCCTTTGTAGAAGCCAAGTTTGTATGAATTGAAATTATTTAAATCATTGTTGTATACTACAAACGCATAAAACATGAATGACTTATGTTTTAACTGAAATCTTAATGAAAACTTGCTTACTTATTCAAGGTTCACTCCATAATCAAGAGAAAGGCCGAGCTGATTATTATTATTTGAACAATTTATGATGTAATGAATAAATGACATAACTTTTTATTTATTTTCTCTGCTTGATTATATTTTCCTATTATCCCATATTACCAATAACCAGGAATGCATCACGGTACGCGTACATCTAAAGAATTTCGCCCCTTGACCGTTCACAAAGCTTATCAGCACAAACTCAGTAATAAGACCTCCCCGCTGTGAAAGCTGCACTCTCACAGATTGAATACTATGACAACTTTTTTTTAATTTGTGTCTTAGAACGACCCAATGTATGCGAGCATGCATGGAAACCAGTGATATAAAACTGCTGACAAAATCATATCGCAGATTTTCATATTTCAGTTCCAAAATTGATGTTTTATGCATTTTTCTTAAACAGTTAGTTACGGTTTAAGCGTTAAAATATTAATTTTGGACTGGAAATAGGAAAATCTGCCATCTGATTGTTGTCAACAGTCTTTTATAACTGGTTTGCACAGGTATTTACGCAAAAAATTGCTCATTCCAAGACAAAAAATAAAAAAAAAGTTGAAGGAAAACGGTAAATCTGTGAAAGTGTAGCTTTAAGATCATTTTCTGAAAGTCCCATAGATGATCTGAATGGAGGGGTTTTACTGTACTTATATCTCAGGGGTTGGTACGTGGTGTGGCAAGACAGTGTTTGTGTGTTTGTGTGTCTTTTGAATGCGCACCTTACCTAAGAACCGATGTAGAATTAATATTTTGGGCTATTTTAAAACTATAGACATAAAAACAATTAACTCGGACAATTGTCTAGATATGGATGTCGGATCACGCGCCGGATCCGTCCCCTTAAATCCGCCCCCTAAATTCGCCAGTCGAGTTTATAGCAGTTTATTTAGACCTAAACCGAACCCGTTTATTACTAATTGTAAGGACAGATAACTGCTGAATATAGCAAATCCTTGTTTTCTTTTTATTACTTCCCTTCCATTATTTGTAAAGGTCGGTTTTAACCTTACAATTTTATGTGTATATAACAAATTTTTATTATATACACATAAAATTGTAAGGTTATAACAGACCTTCGCTAATTGACATCAGTGCTAATTTGAAATAGGGGTCCTTTGTTGACAGTTTGCAACTATCACAACAACTGTCAACTAATTGATTGAGGTCAATTGTGTACACATCGGGGATTAGAGGGACCGTAAATTGTCCTCTTGGCAACTAACCAGATCTGATATTTTGTCTGAAAATCGTGTATTTGGTGATTTTTATAAAAAAAAATCCGAGTACTCAAAAAGTGATTTGGTACTCGAGTACTCAGACGTTCGATCGAGTACTCGGGTACTCGTTGCCATCCCTAATAAAAATATATATTATCGTCTCATCCATATACAGACACATGACCAATTTGCTTGGTTAAACATTGTTCATAAATCCTTTATGGCATATACAGTCAAACATAATTGCATTTTGTCCCACCTCAGATAAGTTGATCCAATAATTAAACCATGCTAGGTATTCTTATCTTGCCCACGGGCGAAGATAAAATGCCCGTATGGAACTCCTTTTTAATGGTCACCACATTGTAATTACCTCCCTTGTTGAAGACTGTCCTCAGTAGCATCAAGGTAATCTTGTCTTATGGTAATATTTAGAACGCTAATTAATAATTTCTCGCTTCAAATGTCACCACCAAACAGTTTTCACGCACCATTCAAGAAATAATGCTTCATTCTCCTTAGAACTATTTAAAAAGACCGATTTGACTATTAACATTAACTCGATCACTGCGCGCATATCCATGACAACCACGTGATATCGCATATCCTTACGCAATTGTTTTCACTAAGCAAAAAAGAGTTCCAGCAAAAAATACATTTTTACTTATTTTTGTTTAACTGAGGTGGGAGAAAAAGCATCTACCATAGCCGCTCGTGTAAGATAGGTTCATCCCGACCCTCGCGCAGGGTGTTTTGCGGAAACTCGGTAAACCTCGTTTTCGCAAAACACTCTACGCTCGGGTCGGAATGAACCTATCTTTCACTCTCGGCCATGGAAGATACTTATAATCTTGAAGCAGTAAATTTAATCCATTTCTCTGAAATGTTGGAGGATTGTCATAAAGATGAAGTAGGAAAATATGAACATTTTCTTGTTAAATGTTTAATTTTGACACATGGTTGGAATGCGATATAACCTATTATTGTTTAAGATTTTTTTCAAAAAGAAATTACTGATTATCACAGTAGTTGAACTGTAGCTGTGAAAGCCCTTTATATAATATTGTATGTATTGTTGTTGTTTTATGACAAAATAAACGGGTTGCCATCAGATGACTATTCCGAAATGATTTATTGTTTTATGTTTGCTATTTCGGGTTCAGGGCTCGATGCATTAGCTTTTCGACCCTCCTACAAAAAGAGGATAAAACTATTAAAGTAGTGCTTCAAAAATAAAAGGTTTCATCGACTTATGTCAAGCCAGCATGCCATTCGGTGACGTATGTCAATCCAACACGCCATGTGTTGATTGTGTCAAGCCAACACGCCATTTGGTGACGTGTGTCTAGCCAGTGCGACATTCGGTGACGTGTGTCTAGCCAGTACGACATTCGGTGACGTGTGTCTAGCCAGTACGACATTCGATGACGTGTGTCTAGCCAGTACGACATTCGGTGACGTGTGTCTAGCCAGTACGCCATTCGGTGAAGTGTGCCTAGCCAGTGCGACATTCGGTGAAGTGTGTCTAGCCAGTGCCACATTCGGTGACGTGTGTCTAGCCAGTACGACATTCGGTGACGTGCGTCTAGCATGTACGACATTCGGTGACGTGCGTCTAGCCAGTACGCCATTCGTTGACGTGTGTCTAGCAAGTACGACATTCGGTGAAGTGTGTCTAGCCAGTACGACATTCGGTGACGTGTGTCTAGCCAGTACGACATTCGGTGACGTGTGTCTAGCCAGTACGACATTCGGTGACGTGTGTCTAGCCAGTAAGCCATTCGGTTACGTGTGTCTAGCCAGTACGACTTTCGGTGACGTGCGGTCTAGCCAGTACGACATTCGGTGACGTGTGTCTAGCCAGTAAGCCATTCGGTGACGTGCGGTCTAGCCAGTACGACATTCGGTGACGTGCGGTCTAGCCAGTACGACATTCAGTGACGTGTGTCTAGCCGGTACGACATTCAGTGACGTGCGGTCTAGCCAGTACGACATTCAGTGACGTGTGTCTAGCCAGTACGACATTCGGTGACGTTTGTCTAGCCAGTACGACATTCGGTGACGTGTGTCTAGCCAGTACTAGAATTGGATTGACACACGTCACCGAATGCCGCACTGGCTTGACGGACGTCATCGTCGACTGTCGAACTTGCTTCACGCACTTCACCAAATGTCGCACTGAATACACACATGTCACAGAATGTCGAGCTGGCTTGACATACGTCACCGAATGTCGCACTGGCTAGACACACGTCACTGAATGACGTACTGGCTAGACACACGTCAACAAAGTCGTACTGGCTAGACACACTTCAACAAAGTCGTACTGGCTAGACACACGTCAACAAAGTCGTACTGGCTAGACACACGTCACCGAATGTCGTACTGGCTAGACACGTCACCGAATGTCGTTATATCTGGTTTGTTGTACCCCTTTGCCTGAACAGAATGCCAAATTCTCTGTGTATTGTCATGGACATAATTAAATGTACGTGGTATTGGTTATTTACTTATTGCCATTTAGGGCTATGGTCAGAGTATGCTTGAACTGATCAATATTCTGTGATCTGATTGATGATAACAGACACCAATTGGCAAATACAGATCGGAAGATCGACATAACATTTTAAACTTTTGACGAATTAATGCGCGCACGGGCGTATCCACCCCAGCGCTGTAAGAACTGCGTTGATCAACGACCTAATTTACATTATTATTTACATCTAAATTACCTAGTAAGAAAATCTACTCTAATAGCTACCGACTGCGGTCTGCATATTAATTAAGTAGGATGCTAAAAGTAGCGCTGTAATGAGTTTTCATAATGTAATGCGGGTAATATACTGCGAATAAGCTGCGTTTTCGCGTAATCACGCACTTGAAATCATAGAAAAGGCAATTGTTTTGATATCGACGCTTTCTCATTATTATTCGGACTGGTTTATTTCCCAGAAATTAACCCAGATAACTTCCTTAAAACCCGGAAAAAACATGGATCGTATTGAAGATGCAATTAACTCACATTTGGCGAAAGATATCAATTCATAATAATTTAAATGAAATAATAAAGTTTCATTTCATTTTATAATCAGTTTTTGTGGTTATTGTATTTTTTATTAAGATTTTTAGTATGTACTTACACAAAATAAATGGTTATGCGACTGTGTCGCATCAAATCATTAACTTGTTTAAGAACAACCTTTTAACCATTACTTAATGCACATTATGATATACTTTTACAATAAAAAGTAAAGCGCGTAAAGCGTTGACGGGTTTTCCACCTGCTACAATTTGTTAGTATAGTCATGTTATACCGAATCGAACGGAAGTTTGTGAAAATTTCGCAGCTTGTCTCGGTAATTTCAGCCCAGAGCCTTGAGCAAGTTGCATACGCACATTTATAAACAGCTTGTATAAATCTGTTCATTTTGTCCATGAGTGACATGGATTGAGAGCAATATTAAGATACATCAATACATACAGGGAATAAATAGTTTGTGGATGATTCGATCCAGAGGAATTTTGCGCGAGGATCCTGTCATTGTAAAAAAGAAACCTTTTACATAAACTTAATTAACATGTCCAATTCATTTTGTTTCATGCATTTCGTTTAGCGTTTAGCCTGGTAGTAAATTTAATACGACTCAAGTCATGTTTGAAATGAAGGGTAGATTTTACTAAAGGCCTAACTGCTTTATCCGTTGCAAGGCATTGTTTATTAAACCAAAGTTCCAGATAAGGTTTCATATGCAATTGAGCATTACTCCATATCTTAGTAATTATTTGGGTATACCACATAATTATCAAATGAGTATAAAGCGACTTCTCCTTCGTGGATTTGATTTAATTGTGTATTAGCGTAAAAATCTATTTGCGAAGGAATTCATGAGCAAACATATACTATCTTTAGATGTTTATGTTAATTTGTTTAACAATTACATACAAATACTTACGAAACGTAGCGCTTCAAGCGCTTTGATTAACAACTTGTAGAAGGCTTGTACCCTAATGCTACGTCGTACGTCATATCCGCGGTACACGAATGGTACGTCATATCCACGGTACCCAAATGGTGCGTCATATTCCCGGTACACAAAATAGTACGTCATATTCACGGTACACAAATGGTACGTCATATCCACAGTACATAAATGGTACGTCATATTCCGTGACGGTACACAAATGGTACGTCATATTTACGGTACCCAAATGGTACGTCATATTTACGGTACACAAATGGTACGTCATATTCCGTGACGGTACACAAATGGTACGTCATTTTTACGGTACCCAAATGGTACGTCATATTTACGGTACCCAAATGGTACGTCATATTAACAGTACACAAATGGTACGTCATATCTACAGTACACAAATGGTACGTCATATTTACGGTACCAAAATGGTACGTCATATCTACTGTACACACATGGTACGTCATATTTACGGTACCCAAATGGTACGTCATATTAACAGTACACAAATGGTACGTCATATCTACAGTACACAAATGGTACGTCATATTTACGGTACCAAAATGGTACGTCATATCTACTGTACACACATGGTACGTCATATTTACGGTACCCAAATAATATGCCAAATTAATGGTTACGGCATGTCTGTGCATTCGGCACTCCGATTTATATTCTGCTCTTACCGTAGGTATTCGATACTCGAACAATAATGCACCAGTCAATTGGGACCTCGCCCCCCCCCCCCCCCAGGTCCGGGGGTATACCGGGGATAGCCGGGGAAATGGGCCGTGTTTTTACCTTCAAGGTTGCCCCGCAGTGCCGGGTGAATGTGGTGGTTTTGTCTTCCTGCCAAATATAGCGGGGAATGGGACTTACCTAGAGTCCCTTGGGTGCGGGGGCATTTGGCGGGGATTTCACGAGCAGTTCGGACTTTGCCCGGGCTTGGCTGGACCGAAAGTCAAAGTCCCCGCTATTCCCCGGACCTGGGGGGGGGGGGCGTGGTTACAATTGACTGGTGCATAACAATATTTAACCACAGGGGCAGGGTTAGTGGCTATGCCAAACGCCTATAAACCCCTCCCACCCTTGTATTAGTTATAAAAAAAGATGAAAATGTTCCAAGGTTTATGAAAAATCATGGGTGACCTGGCAACAGTTTTATGCTTAATCGTCATGATTCTTTTCATATCTTGTCCTTGAAAAGTACATTATAAAAACTCTCTCAAAGGATAAAATTCCACAATTCATACCAAGACAATGACAATGGCTTAAATTGCATGATAATTTTCAAATATTATCTTTTAAAAGTACATTATAAAAACGCTTTAAAAGGATAAAATTACACAATTCTTAACAAAACAATAACCATGATCTTAACTTTAATCTGTTCTAATGGACGGACGATTGTTCGAGATAGTGAGGCTTCATAACTTCAGTGAATCATTTTTTTAGTGATAGGAGTATTATCATAAAAATGCAGGTGTATATACACATATCTACGTTTGTTACACCTGAACGAAATATTTCCACATCAATCGGTCGACCATGATGTAGACAGTAAATAATCCATTATAACGTCCTCGAACCTAGGAAACTGCCTAAATATATTGTAAATGCCTACCTGAAAAGACGAACTATTATGTACTGTTAATGTGATGTTTGATCATTTTCTATTGCTGTTGGAACTCACATTGCATCTGTAATATCAATTGTGTTATGATACTAGTCAACTAATGTTATAAACCTTATGTTACTTATATTAAACTTTAACCTATAGACCGAACAGGTAGGTGCAAATATTTGTTTATGTATATATGTTATTACTTCTCTGTTTGAATTGCACATGTCACAATAATAAAAAAATACTTACTTACTTACTTACTTACTTACACATGTAACTATATTGAGTTTGTCGTCTGCAACACAAATCAGTGTATATTTAACTGTTTCATTGAACTGGAATAACCCTTCATTAATGTACTGGTCATAGTTTATATACGCGGTCGAATTATTTATATATACTGTAACAGTTGATACATACACAAAAGAAGTGTTTAAATTTGAATGTAATATTTGACTTCACTCATGTGGCTTTAAAGCTGCACTCTCACAAATTTACCGTTTTTACAACTTTTTTTTTATTTTTTGTCTTGGAAAGAGTAATTTTTGCGTAAATATCAGCAAACTAATGATAAATGAATACTGACAAACGATCGGAGCGCAGATTTGCATATTTCCGTTAAAAAAATGTTTTATGGCTTAAACCTTTACCAACGGTTTAAGAAAAATGCATAAAACATTATTTTTTAACTTAAATATGAAATTCTGCGATATTATTTTTGTCAGCAGTCTTATACAATTGGTTTCCATGGATTCTCGCAAAAATGGGATCGTTCCAAGACAAAAAATAAAAAAAAGACGTCAAAACATTAAATCTGTGAGAGTGCAGCTTAAAAGGGGCACAATATACGCTAATGCAAAACCTTTTTTAAATTAAATGCCTTATCGTGTTGAACTCATTGACTTTAATGATCAAAACCCAAAGAGACATATGATTTGGGTACAGATAACAAAAAGTTCGCTATTTTAACTGGGGGGGGGGGGGGGGGTTGTGGTTGCGTAGCTATTAGTTTAAACAAAAAAACATTTATAAAGATTAATATTTTTATCTATACCGAAATCATTTGCTGCTTTTTTATTACAGTCAAGAGGGTTAAACATGAACATGCATTGAACTTACAAAAAACGATATAATATTATATAATCACTATAAATAATCAGTATTTTAATCATTAAATTGTATTAAATATTGTTTTATATTAACATGAAGGTTTGTCAAACAAATGTTTAGTAAAATATTTACATTCTATTTGCCAAAGAGATATCATATAACAGACATACGATTACATGATTTAACCACATGGGCAGGGGTAGTGGTTATGCCAATAGAGCCTCCACTCCCCCTCTCCCATAAATTAATTACAAAAAGACGGAATATTTTCCAAGGTTAATAGAAAATCATGGTTGAACTGTAGCAACAATTCATCCATGATTTTTCATAAACCTGGGAACATATTTGCCTTTTGTATAATGTAAAATAATTGTCCTGTTTTAAAGCTGCACTCTCACATATTGGATCTTTAGGCAACGTTAATTTTTTGTCCTGGAATGAGCCAATTTTGTCGTTAATATCTGCAAACAAGTGCTATAAGACTGCTGACAAAAGTTCAGATCGCAGATTTTCATATGTCCGTTCCAAATTGAATGTTTTATGGCTTAAAGCATTACCGGTACTAACGGTTTAAGAAATTTGCATAAACCCTCATTTTTTTAACTTAAATATGAAAATCAGCGATCTGATTTTTTGTCAGCAGTTGTTTTTCACTGGTTTCCATGCATAAATTGGCTCGCTCAAAGACAAAAAATAAAATGTTGTCAAACGTTTAATCTGTGAGAGTGTAGCTTTAATTGAAATTGGGTGTTGGAGTATAGCCACGTGGCATGTCAATGTGGCTTATTTATTATGGATATTTTCAAATATTATTCTTTAAAATCACAGCTACTGTATGAAACCTCTTTAAAAGGATAAAATTCCATAATTCATACCAAGACAATAACAGTGGCTTAAATTTCATGATTATTTACAAAATATTTTTCTCTAAAAGTACATTATAAAAACTCTTAAAAAGTGTAAAATTACACAATTCATAAATAAACATTAAAGCTGCACTCTCACAGATTGAACGTTTTGACAACTATTTTTCTTTTTTTCTTTGATCGAGCCAATTAATATGAAAATGCATGGAAACCAGTGATATAAGACTGCTGACAAAAAAAAAACACACAGAGCGCAGATTTTCATAGCTTAGTTTAAAAAAAATGATGTTTTGTGCATTTTCCTTAAACCGTTAGTAACGCTTTTAGCCAAAAAAAGTTTCGACGGAAATATGAAAATCTGCGATCTGATCTTTGGTCAGCAGTCTTATATCACTAGTTGGAAGATATTTAAGCAAAAAAAGTTGTCTTTATGGTAAATCTGTGAGAGTGCAGCTTTAATAACGATTTTTACTTGATCCTGTTATCATGTAAAAACGATTGTTCGAGAAATTTGGACTTCGTAACTTTAGTGGCTCATTTTTTTAGTGATAGGTGTATTATCATAACATGCAGGTATATGCATACTAGTCTAAGTTTGTAAATCAGTGTTTATTTAACTGTTTTTATTTGAATTGGAATGACCCCCCCCCCCCCCCTCCCCTCCCATTAAAGTACTATCCGTAGTTTGTATTCGCGGTTAAATATTATTCTTTAAAAGAACTGTATAAAAACTCTTTAAAATGATAACATTCCATAATTCGTATCGAGACAATAACAAAGGCTTAAATTTCATGATTATTTACAAAAAATAATCTTTAAAAGTACAGTTGAAAAACTCCTTAAAAGGGTAAAATTACACAATTCATGAATAAACATTAAAGCTGCACTCTCACAGATTGAACGTTTTGACAACTTGTTTTTATTTTTTTGTCTTTAAACGAGCCAATTAATAAGAAAATACATGGAAACCAGTGATATAAGACTGCTGACAAAAAAATCACACCGTAGATTTTCATAGTTTAGTTATTTTTTTATGTTTTATATATTTTTCTTAAACCGTTAGTAACGCTTTTAGCCATAAAACATCAATTTTCGACGGAAAAATGAAAATCTGCGATCTGATCTTTTGTCAGCAGTCTTATATCACTATTTTAAAGATATTAATATGCAAAAATTGGCTCATTCCAAGACAAAAAAATAAAATAAAAAAGTTGCCATAATGGTATATCTTGGAGAGTGCAGCTTTAATAACGATTTTAACTTGATCCTGTTATCATGTAAAAACGATTAATCGAGAAATTTGGACTTCGTAACTTAAGTGGCTCAATGTTTTTAGTGATAGGTGTATTATCATAACATGCAGGTATATGCATAGTCTAAGTTTGTAAATCAGTGTTTATTTAACTGTTTTTATTTGAAATGGAATGACCCCCCCCCCCTCCCATTAAAGTACTATCCGTAGTTTGTATTCGCGGTTAAATATTTTAAAGGGACACAATATAAACTAATTTACACTTGAAATTTGCACAATATGTGGTAATTTTAATACATTATTATAATTCTATATATATCAATTTACTTTAATGAACAAAACAAAACAAGGAGGATGTGGTTTGTCGTTACAATTGACTTGTGCATAAAACATATACACTTTTATAAATGGCTTTTTTATTATAAGCTTATGCACCAGTTTATTGTAACCACGGCCCCCAAGTCCAGGGAATAGCGGGGACTTTCCGTCCAGCTAAGCACGGATAAAATCCCCGCCCTGCGTGGACGAACTGATGGTAAAATCCCCGCCAAATGCCCCCGCACCCCAGGGACTGTAGGTAAGGTCCATTTCCCGCTACATACGGCGCGAAGATAAAACCACCGCGTTCACCCGTCACTATGGGGCCATCGGGAAAGCTAAAACACGGCCCATTCCCCGGCTATCCCCGGTATACCCTCGGACCTGGGGGCCGTGTTTACAAATAACTTGTGCATATATAAGCCTTTATAAATGGCGTTTTTAATTATAAGCTAAGCGACCAAAAACCGTAGTTAAAAAAACGCGCAAACATTTCTGTACACAAATTATATGCTTTTTATCATTTTAGCAAAATAAGTTAGATATAATTATGCATTAAAATTAACGTTCCTATTGGGCATCTAAATAGACATTGTACCTTTAAATTACTGTAGTTTATATAAGGTTCGGCAACCTTAAATGCTCTTTAATCTATTCACTGAAGCGGAAACCTTAATTTAGCCATCGTAATATTTATAAATAGGTTTTATACTTGTATCAGATATTTCGTTTTCCTTGCTGTATGACCTAAATTGGATTTACACACCTTGAAACATTCATTGATATAAATCTAAATATATACCATACAGTATATTCAAACGCTGTTTAAGTTTTGACATTTAACATTTAAATTATCATTTGATATTAAAATATAGGTTGAATATTTGTGGTTTCATTTTGTGTTGGAATAATACTTTGAAGGTAAGCCATGATTTTCGGTAAACTTCCGTTTATTTTGATACCTGTTGAATTGGTAAAAACGGTGAATTTACTTAAGGTAAACACAAGGTTTATAATGCAGTAATAAACTCATCATTTACTTATTCATATTTAAACGTTTGTTTCATGAATACAAGACAGTGACTCGAGTTGGTGATATCTTTGTAGAAAAAAACACGTATGTTACAAAATTCAGGATTGTTAAATATTTCATATCTGAAATCAGCCTACAGATATGGACATTTGTTTTACTATGCACGCTCACTGATAACATTGCACTTTTTGGAAATTTATGTAAATACGGATTGAAATACGAAGGGCAATCTGTTATTGTTTAACTTTTATTTTGTACGGCCATCTTTGTATATACCTTGTAATTCGATGTTTGTTTTTTTGCAAAAGGCATGTTTTTTCTTGCTGATATTGTCGGATGTCGATTTTCGAGCAAAAATGATTATAATATATTCCATAATAGTGATCTATTGGGGTGAAATTTACTGCGTTTTACTTCCTGTTTCCCATAATAAAAAGTGCCCATTTCCCACGTTCAACGATGTATTTATATTTATTACTATCCGTCGTTTACTGTCAACTGCTTACTATCCGTTGCTTACTATCCGCCTTTTTACCGTCAATTGCTTTCTATCCGTTGCTTACTGCCAAATGCTTGATATCCACTATTAACCATCAACTGCTTACTATCCACAATTTACCGTCAAAGGCTTACTATCCACCGCTTACTGCCAACTGCTTGATATCCACTATTAACCAACAACTGCTTACTATCCTCGCTAACTGCCAACTGCTTACTATCCACTATTTACCGTCAAAGGCTTACTTTCCGCCGCTTACTGCCAACTGCTTGATATCCACTTTTAACCAACAACTGCTTACTATCCTCGCTAACTGCCAACTGCTTGATATCCACTGTTAACCGTCAAAGGCTTACTATCCACTATCTACCGTCAAAGGCTTACTATCCACTATTTACCGTCAAAGGCTTACTTTCCGCCGCTTACTGCCAACTGCTTGATATCCACTATTAACCAACAACCGCTTACTATCCTCGCTAACTGCCAACTGCTTGATATCCACTATTAACCGTCAAGGGCTTACTATCCACTATCTACCGTCAAAGGCTTACTATCCTCGCTAACTGCCAACTGCTTGATATCCACTATTAACCGTCAAAGGCTTACTATCCACTATTTACCGTCAAAGGCTTACTATCCACTATTTACCGTCAAAAGCTTACTATTCACTATTTACCGTCAAAGGCTTACTATCCGCCGAATACTGCCAACTGCTTACTTTCCGTTGCTTTCTATCCGCTTTTTTACCGTCATCTGCTTATTTTTCGCCGCTTATACCGTCGACTGCTTACTATCCACCGCTTACTGCCAACTGCTTACTTTCTGTTGCTTTCTATCCGCTTTTTTACCGTCGACTTCCAACTTTTCGCCGCTTTTATTGTCAACTGCTTACTATCCGCCGCGTGGTGTCAACTGCTTACTATCCACCGCTTTCTGTAAACTGCTTACTATCCACTATTTACCGTCAACTGCTTACTATCCGCCGCTAACTGTAAACTGCTTACTATCCACTATTTACCGTCAACTGCTTACTATCCACTGCTTATTGTCAACTGCTTACTATCCGCCGCGTGCTGTCAACTGCTTACTATCCGCTATTTACTGTCAACTGCTTACTATCCGCCGCGTGCTGTAAACTGCTTACTATCTAATGTTTACTGTCAACTACTTACCATTTACTGCTCACTGTCAAAGGTTTACTATCCACTGCTAACTGCAAACTGCTAACTATTAGGTCCATTCATGTTAAATATCAGTGGCATACTGCAAACTTGTTACATTCACTGCTTTCTGTTAACTGCTTTTTAATTCAGTTGATTCTTGATAATTGTATCGTATTTTCCTCTTCAGCTCTTCACAAAGCCGTATTGTGTTGATACAAAAACTGCCCATCCTTCATGCGAACAATTAAACCCGGATGCACGATGGCGCTAATGGAACGCCATACTCATCATATTGCAAAAGATAAATCCAACCTTGTTGTAAGAAGCACACACTTAAGTCTTTGAGATCACACAGACGCCTTTCGAGACGTCTTATTTGACAAGGGCGTCATGTCGTTCGGTGTCACAATGAATAAGGCTAACGATGAAATAGTTATAGACGATTTAGAGTGGCCGACTTTCGGCAATGGTGAGGCCGAAATGAGCTATTCACCGACTGAACACCGGGACAGTATATTTACAGACTTTACCCCAGCCACAGAAAAGCATAATATCAAGAATAAAAAGAGAAAACCAAAGAAAAAGAGTAAAACCTTGCGTCTTATATCGGGTAAGTGAATTCCATATACATCCGGGGTTGTTTTCAATGGAAAATACAGGTGCTCCGAATGCCTTTTTTCTTTTCATTCACTGCAAGACTGTGCAAGACTGTGTTAATATCCACTCAGCTATACTAGGTTAGGCTACAGTTTTACACTGAACATCATTTCTGAAAATACGAATGCAAACTGACGACTTCCATCCTCGATAAGGTCTTTAACTGCTCATTATAGGTACGTTAAAAGTTTTATAACTAAATGCTAAGTGCCCGGACAGGGTACTAAGATTTAGTGTGTCATATTTAAGATGGTAATTTAGGTTACTATTTTGTGTGAGAAATTTAAGATAAGATAAAGATAAGATAAATTTTATTTTAAGTCGGCAAGTCAGAAATAACAATATAACATAAGCGACAAGCGCTTTTGAACCGACTATAACAATAGTATACATGTTGAACCACAATATCATGATAAGAAAGCAGTAAAATAATTTTGAGCATTGTTAAGTAAGCACATATCACATAGCAAAGCAAGTAAAAGAGGTTAAACCTGTGAAAGATCTGCTGCTCTAGACCAGAGGCCTAAGAGACACTTAAGAAAAAGAGTAATAAAAAACTGATAGTCAAAATAGTTGCAAAAAGCAGATTAAAAGTAGTCTAAACGAAAATATCACCACAGATCAGATCTGGGATGACCTGAGCAGCAATTCCTTCTCAGCAGCACATACAAGAGCACAATCAATAATAAAGCATGGTATGACAATGACGATAGCATATACAAAGAGAGTTTTATTAACAAGCTGCTGCATAGCAAGTACTAGTAAGCAAAATAAAGCAGTATAAGCAAATCAAGTAACGTACAACTATACAAAAAGAGCAGAGCATGCAGCTAGAGCACTTGAACAAGCTAAGGCAAGCAGAAACACATAACACAAAATAAACTCAAAAGACCCAACACAAGCAAGATATAAACTAAGATAGATATTGAACAAAAAGATAAAGATGATGTCCGGCCCTGTAGAACAAGCAACTAATTTGATTTGCACATTGAGCACCTACAGTCCCGTCCATTCCAATGTGCAATCAAGCTTTTGAATTGATTGTAGATTGTTGTATTTCTAAAAGCTTCTGGGAGCGAGTTCCACAGGACCGGAGCAGCATACTATTTTTTCCATACCTAGTTGTTGTTACTCTGGGAACTTCTAATAAGTTTGAATACCTAAAATTATAACCGGCATCATGCACTTTAATTAAATCATTTAATACAGGTGGGGCAATATTATTCAAGATTTTAAAAGTTTCTATAGCCATTGCTCTAGTTCTTCTGATAAACAAGTTAGGAAGTTTTGCTCTATTTAGAAATTGTTCATATGTACTGGAGTAAGCGTCATAAACAAAACGAAGGGCTCTTTCTTGTATTTTTTCAATCTTGTTTGTGCTTTTATTTGAACAGAAATGCCAAGTTAACGGACAGAAGTTGAATTTGGATAAGATAAAAGAGTGAAAAATGGTTAGGCGGCTTAATCTACACAAATTTCTGCCTAATCTTTTCAATATATTAAGTTGTTGTGCAGCTTTACTACATATGATGCTAATATGGTTTTCGAAGGTAAGGGCAAAATCTAAGTTGACTCCAAGAAGTTTTACCACTTCATCAAATTCAATGTTTAAATTATAAGTAGTTGTTATACTTTGAATTCAGCCCAAAAACTGCAGTCAGAATAAAACAAAACATGAATAGATCAGAGATTAATATGTTTTCGGTTGAACAAGAATTTTGCTAACTTCCGGCAAAATCCAAATGGATAACATGAACAATACACGGGGCTGAATTTCAACGTCAACTTATATTCTTCGGAGGAAGATGACATACTTGTTTTTGCTTAAATCAATTCAATTTTGGCTGAATTTTAAGGAAATGTGTGTCTGTCACATACGTGAAAATCTAGAAATGTTATTTTTCCGGTCTGAAGTTTGCCAATTTACATTGAAATGAATAAGGAAGGTAATTACTAATTAGTAGTGTGTAGCATAATTGAACTATTTCCGAACCGTCCAAATTTCGTACATACGGATAAAATCCAAACACATCCGCCATTATCCAACATAATTGACGAAGCTTGCCGGAGATGGCCGAGATGTTACGATTGATACGGATATAGCCGATGTAAGGCTCGCGGATACGATTGGCGATTGAGGAAATTCGATCTAAAATTCTCGAAATTATCAACGATTAGACTGCAGTCTATTCCTTACATCAACACCAGTCTAATCTAGTTTATTAAGTGGATATATTTATAATTTGGCGCAATATGAAAGCTGCATTTGATTGCAGATGTTCAACTTGTATGGTATACTCTTTTGGACCACATTATTTTTTAAATATTGGCTGTCGGCATATTTGTATTCAAAACTTACAGAACTACACATCATTTGGTTAAACCAGCCTTAATTTTGATAATATAGTAAGTTCAAATCACATATACTAACAAGCAGACAGGTAAACACAGATTGATCATGATAGTCAATATTTGTAAGAATGAGATATCAAGAATTAGTTCTACTTACTGGCACGGGATTTTCAAACTCAATCATTTTTTTAAAAAATCAAAAAAATCTTATAATTCCAAACTAATAATTATAATACCGAAAATGTGAAAAAAAAATATACAGTTCAAAGCGCATATTCATATAAAAATATTTTTCAATATTCACTTTTAAGAGAAGTTTGGAATTATAAGATTTTTTATTTAAAAAAAAAGGATTGAGTGTGAAAATCCGGTGCCAGTTGTTCTACTCGCAATTAAAGAACTCATTTACAGAATTGAGAAGTAAGCGTAAATGCAAGTCTCTATTCTGTATAATCATTAGAAAAATTGACATTAAGTGTGAAATACCAGAGTTGACATGTCATTTTTGATTCATTTTACATAATTCACAATTGTACCCGAAAGAAGAATAAACAGACATGGGTAATTGTTAAAGTGGATGGCGTAAACGAAACGCGAAAATGAATGTGATATACATGAATTTATATTTGCATAAAAATAAGGAAAACATCCTTTGCTTAATTTTAATATTATAAGTATTTGCGTTAGTTTATAGAATATTTTTACTCTTTTCGTCCCTTGCTGTTACTTATTTTCAATAAATGTATTTTGATTACCATTGGTCCTTTCTTTTAGAATCAGACGTAAACAGGAACAAATCGTCTTGTTTCCGTGACCGAAAGCGATGTGTCGTCATATCCGTTCTAGTCACCTGTATAGTCATCATAGTTTCAATTTCCATAGGCTTAGGCGTATATTTTGGCGGTAAGCATAAATCATTATATGTTTTGTTATTGTTGTTGTTGATGTTGTTGTGATCGTCGTCATTGATGTTGGTGTTTTTTTGTTATTGTCGTCGTCGTCGTTGTTGTAGTTGTTTTGATGATGATCAACCTATTCTAATTTTTACTTGCATTGCTACCGCATTTCAGCAAATTAAAGCATTCTCTGTCACATTTAAAACGTTTGTGACAACTAATACTTTATTTTTAAGTGCGCACGATGTCTGGCACGCCAGCATGATATTGTATTTGTAAAACATTTCATTGTCAAAAAAACACAATGTCACGGGATTATCTTCCAGTTGTGAAACCGTCTTCAAATGAAGGACCACATACAGATAAAGCAGGTAAGAATATAACTTTAATAAACAGTTTTACAGTCGAACTCCGTTGGCTCGAATTCGCTTGGCTCGATTTCCTCGTTGGCTCGAACCGAATGTAAACGACCGATTTCTTTATACTGAAGGTAAGCATTCTCGCTTGGCTCGAAGTCACCGAGGCTCGAGGTTATTTCGCCGGTCCCTGGGAGTTCGAGCCAACGGGGTTCGACTGTTCATATGCATGTAGTACATATCTGCTTCTATTTTCGTATCAATTCAACGGTTGTTATGAGTAGAGAAATAATATGTTAAGAAATAATAACGAAAGAAATATTACTTAAGATTGTTGGGCCATAACAAATTGCATAATATTCACAGTTGATAATAATAATGAAAAAAGTTACTTATTCGGTTAGTTATTATTTCTCTGAATGTACGAATATGTTTCTGCATATTTCATACTTGCAATTCGCTGCACGTTTATTCCAGTTCAAGTTTCAACACACTCGCCGTCCACTGAATCTCCAGCCGTGGTGACGTCACGACCACCAATCATTATTGTCCCAATAACCTCACCCCCTCGGCCACCAACCACCACCCGGACGAAAACTTCCCCTCGCCCCGCCAAAACTACAACAACCACATCAACCACCACCACCACCACCACCACCACTACCACCACCACAACTTCAACGACAACCGCAACTACGACGACGACAACGACCCCGTTGCCGACGAAGCCACCGGTGATACCGTTCACCGGAAGTGATGAGGAGGTTGAGGTGGTAACACAGCGGGCGGTCGACTGCCGGTCGCCGATGGTCACCGCGGATATGTGCACGTACGACTGATTTACTGTATAACCTGTTTAAGGTATTTTCCAAGCTCTTATTGATAAGCGTTGTATAACATCTGTTATTAAACAATTATGAATAACACATTGGGTCGATTATTAGAACTTTGTTAAAGTTAACAACGGGATTAACGAAATCGTTGATAATTTTAAAACTTGAACTATTTGATGAAGTGCTCACATATTTAAATATGAAGACGTATAGCTGAACAAGTTGTTTCAGATCTTGTTAGAAATACATCAGATCCAGAGCAGTAATGATTTGATTGTTAACTACGATGAAGTTAACAGCGTTGGTATATTTGTCAAAGTTCTAAACATTCCACCCAATGTGATGTTTTGGTTACAAAGTGATATCACAGCTACCATGAATCATTTTCAATATTTTTTGCAATCCATCCATCCTTCCGTCCGTCCGTCCGTCCATCCATCCATCCATCCATCCATCCATCCATCCATCCATCCATCCATCCATCCATCCATCCATCCATCCATCCATCCATCCATCCATCCATCCATCCATCCATCCATCCATCCATCCATCCATCCATCCATCCATCCATCCATCCATCCATCCATCCATCCATCCCATCCCATCCCATCCCATCCCATCCCATCCCATCCATCCATCCATCCATCCATCCATCCATCCATCCATCCATCCATCCATCCATCCATCCATCCATCCATCCATCCATCCATATCCATCCATCCATCCATCCATCCATCCATCCATCCATCCATCCATCCATCCATCCATCCATCCATCCATCCATCCATCCATCCATCCATCCATACATCCATCAATCCATCCATCCATCCATCCATCCATCCATCCATCCATCCATCCATCCATCCATCCATCCATCCATCTATCTATCTATCTATCTTTGAATCCAGCAGATCCAGGGTAAAATCCCCGCCCTGCGGGGACAAACTGCTGGTAATACCCCCGCACCTCGGGGACATCCTAGATAAGTCCCATTCTCCGCTATTTTCGGCGCGAAAACAAAACCACCGCATTCACCCTGCACTGCGAGGCAAACACGGCCCATCTCCCCCGCGATCCACGGTATATCTTTGGACCTGAGGAGGGGGTGGGGGCGAGGGGGGTTGTGGTTAGAATTGACTGGTGCATAAGTAATCACCTTATTCCATATCACAGATTGTACTTAGACACGCTTCGCTGCACGTATCTGGAAAACATACGTCAGGAGCTGCACGTGCCGGTGCATGTGCTCGGGGAGGTGGTGGACGCGCATGCGCGGGACGTGTTTCCGTGGGACACAATAGACGCAACCAGCTGCAGAGGTAAATTCTCTTCTTTAAGTGTAATGAATGTTAATTGTAGATTGGTTTAATTTCGCGATTTTGATTTTGCTTTAAGATGGTAGAAATTTCATCGCGTACATCACGCTTGTCGAAATAGTTTTTTCGATAAATATAATCGTTCCCGAAACAAGTTTTGACTCGTGATATTAAAGGGACTGTGTCACAGATTGGCACCCAAAAAAGTTTTTTTCTGTAACGAATCTCAGGACAATTATCTAATAGAATGTGTTACGCTTTGATATCATAATTGTAAAAAAAAGTACCAAAATGTAAAGAAGTTTTTTGTCGGAGACCGGGTTCGAACCCGCGTCGCCAAAATTGAAATCCAGCGTCCAACTCTCTGAGCTATAAAGGCTTATACTAATCGGGTGACATAATTAAGCTATACACCTACCTCGGTAATATCACGTGATAACACCGACTACCTTATCACGCATAAGGAATGAATTCTACCTGGTAGACATACCCTGTAATCTTTTTTAATGGAAAAATACGAAATAACTGCTAAACTTAAATAAATTGTAATCTATGTGGTACTTCAGTTAGTAAGTTTCAATGCATTGTACACATCGATGCCAAGTTTATGTCAGTTTTCGACAATTTTATCATACGTGAGACAGCGCCTTTAAAGCTGCACTCTCACAGATTGACTGTTTGTCTTGGAAAGGGCAAATATTTGCGTAAATAACTGCAAACCAATGATAAATGATTGCTGACATAAAACGGATCGCAGATTTTCATTTTCCGTTTGAAATTTAATGTTTATGGCTTAAATGTTGCTAACGGTTTAAGAAAAATGCATAAAAAAATCAATTTTTGAACTTAAATATAATTTTTTCGATCTAATGTTTTGTCAGCAGTCTTATATCACTGGTTTCCATGGATTTTCGCAAAAATTGGCTCGTTCCAAGACAAACAATAAAAAAGTTGTCAAAACGTTCAATCTGTGAGAATGCAGCGTTAAAGATGCCGCGTCTAGAATTATATAGAACT
>NC_069133.1:39061945-39129445 GCF_026914265.1 Mya arenaria | reverse complement strand
GTAGGAAGCAAATTGACATTGGGGCCGCAGAAAGGGATGGGTTTGGGAGGGGTGTCCCCTCCCGTACAATCATGCCAATATGGTAGGACATTATGCATATCTTCATTAGGAGCTGATCTCGGCCATTTTCCATCGAAAAAAAACCTCGGATTTATATAGACGGTTTACAATGTCAGAAATCTTCACATTTAACTACGCTGCAAAGTAGTTCGCGTAGTATTTTCAATTTAGTAGTTTAAGTTAACGACTTTACTCTTGGGCATCTTAATTATTTATGCAATAATACTATTTATTGGTAATCATTTTTTATAATTAAAATAATGTTTTATCGCTGTCTCCGATGAGTTGACCCGTTTAAAAATAGTGCATAACTGTTTCCAGTTTATGGTGTGTATAATTAGAATATGACGTGTCACGTGGTTAGTACAGATTCATATACCGCCGCTATTTTAAAATAAACGGCAATTTACGTGGTTCACGGATTAAAAAATACGCAATAAATTCGAGAGAGATTTTGACAATTATTTTTTAAAGAACTTGTATCATTTGGTGTGTGGTCCCTTTAAGTTCAACATTAAAGAAGCTTGCAAAAATCTTTATTTACGTAATTCTTACTTTTATCATGTTATTGGTCCAAAAGCTTTAATGTGGGAAAAGCTTGCAAAAGCTTACGCTACGATAACATAATTTTCAATTGGAAGAACTGAGTCCAATGCGAATTGTCTAGGAATACTTACTTTTTCCCTCCCGGAAGCTATTCTTGAAAGACTTTAATCAAACGTTCTCACATGGGTCATGAGTTTTCCTGGAAAACACGTGTCTGTCTGAAACTTTGTTGTGATTTTTACGTTTTACATTTTTCCACACATGGAGTCTAGTACTGATAAATGCGTCTGGTTTGTCGATAGCCGAACAATCGGAAAACCTCGGCAATCTTCCACACACAACGATCATCGGATGTGTGCCGGTGCATTAGTAAAAGTAGTTTGTAAAATCAATATTAATAATAATAATAATAATAATAATAATAATAATAATAATAATAATAATAATAATAATATTATTATTATTATTATTATTATTATTATTATTATTATTATTATTAATATCAATAATAATAATAATGTTATATTGTATTAGAAATAATAATAATAATAATAATAATAATAATAATAATAATAATAATTAAATGTAGTTGTTCAATGTGTCAATTTTTATTACTTAGTTCAATTTGATTCCCAGGGAAGTGTATTATAATCTTTAAGAAAAATAAAAGAAGAGTCCTAAGGCTTAACTGCTGAAATGAAATTACTTGCAATCTACTTGCAGCGTAGTTATATGTAAAACAAATAACATGGCAAACCGTCCATAGATATCCGAGGTTGTTTCGAACGAAAATGACCGAGGTGCTCCGACTGATAATAAGAGTTGCTCTTACGGAAGTAACGTATATGTTCCTACCTGACCTTTGTGACATTCTGTGCCGTTCTGTGCCTCTCGATGAGTATTTGGGAGGATATTTAGCATCATGACTAATAGGATAGTCATTGTAGATTGCCATGCGCATAGCTGTCTATATACGTGAGTACGCGACTGAATTCACATGATTCTGAAAAAATAAAATAAATCAGCTTAAGTTGCAGTATGCGTACTTGACTACATGATCTTAAAACTGTCCATTTTCCAGTACTTAATAAAGCACCTCAGAACACCAAGAATGCACCGGATTGCACCAAGGTTTTCAAAATTTTCTGAGGGGGCATGCCCTCGAACCCCCCTAGCACAATAGTTAATCCACATGAATTGAGGGCTAGTAACGCCTATGGATTCCAATGTATTATTTAAAGGGCCATTATGAAGATTGATGCCAATAGATTATTTTTTTAATTTTAATGCAGTAACTTAACCGTATTTGACTTTATGTTCAAAACAAACGAAAAAACATATGACTTGTTAACATAAAAACAATATTAACGATATTCTGGCACTTTTTTAACTGTCGATTTTTTTGATTTTTTTTTTTTTGGGGGGGGGGGGAATATTTATAAACATTTTGATATTTTTTAACTATACACAAAACACTATTCTTATGGTTTCTTTTGATAAACACAGTCAAATGAGTTATACAAGTAGAATGCATTATTAAAATTCAAAATGTATAGTTAGCATCAACCTATAATGTGTCCCTTTAAATATAGACCTCTGATTCAAGTAAGACAAACGGTACCATGTTGCGCAAGCCTTCAATTTAAGTGGATTTCTAATCAAGCACGATGGACATGATTGCTCATATCACACATTGAGACGATTGTTCAGAAATTTGTTAAAAGTAACAAAGTTGTTATTGTTATTTGTTGTTAACTTTTAAATCATTAAGACTCTGGAACACTTGTGATCTGTTGTCTGTCTAAAAAAAGACAAATGTTTCAGCTGTATTTGTTTTAATTTAGATATAAGAGTTCATCGTTTAGTAGTTCATATTTAAAAGTTAACAACGGTATCGTTAATCATGTTGTAAACATTAACAAAGATCTCAACAATCGGCCCTATGAATGATCTCATATTCTTAAAGATGCACTCTTACTCCCATTTAAGATTTACCACAATTTATAATATTGTTTTAATATTGTATTCAAAAATGGATTAATATATGTCGAAATCAATTGGTCTTATGAAGGATACCGAGTTTAATTTGAACGAAATGAGCATAAAACACGGTATTTCTACCTTATGAGACTATAGTAGACCACAGTAAATATTTAAGCATTCACCAATCATTTAATATTTTTGCGCTTTCTGCTGTTACATACACGGTTACAATCTTGTTATCGATAATTAATATTTTCCATAAATGCATTATTTAAAAAGTAGTTTAAGGTTTATCAATCAAAATTGATGTTTGTTATACATGTGCATATACTGATTTTGAATAGGAGTGTCACTTTAATAGTGCATGTACATGCTTCCCTTCTAAACCCACACAACACAATTTGGGTTTGTTATCATTCGATTTTTGAATTAACTTGCATAAAATAATTAAAACTGAAAAATAGGATGTGGTGTTATACAAACCTTTACTTGCGGTCGACTGTTGAGTATATACGTTTGTGTCAATCAATTAATTATCCGCAGCAAGCGGCCAAAGAGGTAACTTTGAAACATGATACGTATCGATGCACAAACCACGAACTTCAAACGCTAAAAAGAACATATATAAACATCGTTTTTATTAATGAAAAACATAACGACACTTCTTTGAACATACGTTTTATGCATATAGTTAAAAGTAATAAATGAGGTTCACCGCAAATTGCATTTCTACATCATTTGTGTTATCTAAAGAGGTGGCATAAAGAACGATAATTCATTGACAGTTTTTTTCTTACATTAAACTTGCTCATTTATCATAAGAGCGGATTTTTTTTATATCAGCTCATGTTCAAAACCGTTCTTCGTTTTAATTAACTTCAAAAAAAGTTTGCGCGAAATTCAATTAGCGCCATGTTTTTATCTCTGTGGACTTGCAATATTAGTATCTTAACAAAGTAGTTCTGTGTTAAAGCATTGTTCATACGGTCGTGCATTATTTGGTCCATAAAGCATTTATTCTAAAACATTGAATTTGAACATGCTCAATTCGTTTGAACAGAATAATGAATTTCAAGATGAACGTTGTTACTTGTTTTTAATTTGACGACACATTCAATAATGAAGCGATTTGTATCACGGACCGGTCTTACGACGGCAGTTACCCAGGCATTTTCTAATAAAAGTAATCTTTTTGTGTTGTCTTGTCTGAAACGGGTCGTATGGATCAAAGTTTCGAAGTGCAAACTAAAGCAAAACTTCATTCAAACATGTTGGTGATTCAGTTATTATTTGATAGTTCTTTATGCATCTCTGACTCGCTTTTCCATTCATTAAAACGCTGGAGATTGATAAGCAACACTTGTCTCGTTTAATATGCGCGAACATGTGCGTTAAATCTTAAATCAGTTGAAGGTAATTTAACACTCGTTATATACGGAAATGAAATGTTTAACATCAAAGGATAATACATACACAAGCTCTGAATGAAACACTGTATGACATATTGGGGATAACAGATTAAGCGACAATTGACTGAATTATTACCATCAATTCCGTGAGTCATAAACCTATTGCTATTATAATAAGTCTAAATAAGCAATTTGCATTAGATAGATTAAGAAATCATCAAAGTTTTAACAATAGGATTATTTGTCAAGCCCTGGGTCTACCTATGGGGGTCTCTTGCGAACAAGTTTTTTTCTTTAGACACATTTGCGAACCCTGCAGCGACAATATTCGATTAATAATATTGATATTGTGAACAGCTTGCAAGCAAGTCAGCGGAGCATGATTTCAAATAGTAAAGATAAATCAACTTATATATCCTCCGCGTAATGTTATCAAAGGATCGTTTGCAAACAGATTTTATGAATGAACTAAACGCCTCAACTGTCTATGATCTTAATGAATGTAATTGATACTCGATATCTTGATATACATCGAAGACCGTTCAAAATGAATAGCATATTATATGACGTTGAATGAAACATTATCAAAGGTCTTATCGACTGTCATGTCGCAAAATTGAACGCAAAAGAGCTCTGCACACCATGCAAAGATTTGGCATGTCGAAGAGTTCGCTGAACATCCATCAGGGCCAGAAACTGCTAGATCTTGCACCAAATGCTTGCGTTAAAGGACAGATTATATATGCTTACTTATCGTGCAGAGAAGCAGGCAGCATAAATCTGAATGGCAAGATACTTAACCCCTTGCACATTATGATTATCTTTGATATGAATTCCTTCTGACATCTCCAACATAGGCAACTAATTATTATGTCTTCGACCTCACGGTGCGACTAAACGCAGGGTGTCTGAAATTAGAAACCCCTCATTAGGCGAAACATGTAAAATGATATAAAACAGGCAGTTTGAAAAAGAATTTTATTTAATGAATAATGGCTTTAAACTTTAATAACATCGGATTAGCACGAATCTGGTGAGTTTATAAACACTTTCTGTAATTGTGATCGAACCTTTTAATATCGTTAATTTGTATTCAAATAGTTGAGTGTCAGAAATCGACCACTTGGGAGCATTGTTCAATCCGATGCTAAGACTGATACAAGGTACATAACGAACACTTTTGTTTGCAGTAGAACTGCGGCGAATTCTTTACAATCAATTGTGTTTTCATTTGCCTTCTTGAGGAAATAATTCTTTAAAAGTTTAAAGTTATATATATTTCTAAGTCACTTCAAAAGGCTCACATAATTGAGCGATATGCCCTGCAATGAAGAACACTTTAAAATATGCAAGGCTTACCCAACAACATATATTTTATTATGACAAAACATTAACACTTTCATCATACTTTCCTTTCTTTCACTACACTGGTTTATTCTCAAAAGCCTTGACTTCTCTGTACTGTAATATAAACAAAATATAAATCAGTTAGCAATTTATTTTAATACTGGCATGTTTTAAGTAATACATTTACTAAACCGAAATAAATGTCACTATCAGATCATGTGGAGGGTCTATACCGTACGGAAGCTTCCAAGTATCGTGTTCACGCCTTACACCTTCTATAAGACATTATTTATACAATCGATTCGTAATCTGTTGTAAGATTCGCGCTGCTCGTTGCAGACTAATGCCACCTTAGAGCAGCGTTTGTTTTAGCTATTTGTTTTGCTCGCTTTTCAACAAGAAACGTAAAGCCTGTCAGCAAGATTTACAGGTAGGTCGATCATCAGACATCAAAGGATCTTGAAAAATATGCCGGCGGAGTTTCTTTAGACATCTGCTTGATTCTTTTTCAAGCTGTTCCAATTGACATCCAATCTTTCACACTGCATCGATGTCTGAAACATTTTATTTTGACTCCAGATCATTGAATTAAAAGAGTTACAACTGCATATGAATATTTATTACACGTTGTAAACAAGAAGAAACCATTCTTATTCAGCCTGATAAATGCTAGCCATTTATTCCAAGTATTACTTAGATTGGTCGTAAACACTTACCACAAATATGTAAACAACTAACATGGCTTCTTATATTACACTTTGCTTATAATTCGAACAGTTTCCATCAATGTCACGGTCATACCTGTGAGTTTCAATTTGCAATATATTTTCCATCAATTGGATTAAATAGTAATCATTTTCGATAGAAACAAAAATCAACATTAAACGAATCATCCATCTACAAACTTGATGTCAAAAATGTCAAAAATATGTTTACTAGAACTAGGAAATCAGTCGGATAGTAAACGAGCAGGGAAAAGGCGCCTCTTTAAGGGACTCGCTCGTGGTTTGTAAAATGCATATTTTTAATGCGAGTGTCAAATCATCAGAAGTGTCGAAACTAAGATCCTGACAGCTGAAAACCTTTAACAAATGTTGATATAAGCTTAAATATTGTCTTTGAAGACGACAGTTTTTAAAAACCATTGTAACGCCATTCAACAAAGGGCTGTAGCTTGATTTGCTGATTGTCATTATCAGATGATGCTTTAAATGTTTCTAAAATAAAATTAAAATATCCAGAATTATATGTATGAGTCCTTTAAACCGAGTGGATAAGATAAAAAATTTCTTTATGTTTCTTGATTGCACCAGCGTGAGTTCGATCCCGTCTAAAACCAGATTTTCTTTTCATTCTTAATTGTACTTTTTTCTGCAATTTTGGTCTCAAGGAGTAAAATAATCTTGAGATAGGCGTCTTCAGATCCATTACCGGGAGAGAAAAAGTTGAGTGCAGAAACATGAGCGAGTCCTTTTGAACGGTAACTTAAAATTAGCAAACAGTGTGGTATCAAAGTATTCAATACAACATGTAAACAATATTCTCACTGTTATGTGTTTCAATGCTGATATTTACACAGTTGACAAAGTACACCTTTTGTGAGGGCTATATCCTGTTTGCAAACCAATTTATTAAACAAAGTACTAAAAATTTCAAATATATCATCTGTAATCCTAGTAGACACAGATCATGTTCGTCGACTTTTACTGTGTAATGCACCAGGTACCCGATTCCAAGCCTCCCATACTGCTAGCAGTCTAGACACCCTCACACGTTTTCTGATTTCTTGTCTGTTGAACACGTTTTCCTGTCATACCTGTCTACTGCATAAGACATGAATTATTCGAAACTTTTCCCGTAGATTTAGCAAGCCGTATCAATGCTTCAACGTATTTTCAACTCCGCCCTGACGTGTTGATGTAACCTTGGAAAGTTGTATCAAAGAGAGGCTATAAATCAGAGTAACTACTATCTGTACTAAACGTGAAACAGATATATTAGCTTTTTGCTAAAGTTTTCATGATAACAGATGACAACATGATTATAACTCATTTTTCTTGCACAATTATCACCAGAATTGCGTTTCAGTTCCAGGAAATTGTAACAACAAGCACTTAAAACAATAATTAAAAAGTGTTCTGAGAGTTAAGTATAGCCCATATTTAAACCCAGTAACTTCATTTGAAAGAATTTGAATGCACTGTATTTGTTACTATGCTGCAAATATTACAGTTGTTCCATTTACAAGGCATGCTGGAAAAGCATTACAATGCAGTTGCCATTGGTTTGTGTACTAGTTTTGTTATAATGTCCAAAAAAAGCTGCTGATGTCATTTCCTATCCTATCGATATCCTAAAATATCCATACTCAAATTAAAAGAAATATAGAAGTGTTCTAACATAAAAGTATGTATTTTCAATATAAATTAACAGAAATAAAAAGGTATCTTAGAACATGACGTAAGTAACGGAACGACTTATGAAACTGTATGAATACAAGCGCTGCCTATTACCGACAAAGATATGTGTGCAACGTAACTCTGTAACTGGTAAATGCGTCCCAATTTTATCGTTAATAAATTCATCAGCAGGTCTAAGTACTGCTTGTGATTGTTTCGCTTTCAACTATGATGAGTTCAATGGTACTTTTACACGCAGGAATATTGTTTCTGTCCTACATATTTCTGATCTACATGTATGCATAAAATGCTATTTCAGCCCCAGTTTCATTGAATATTGTTTTCTTAGAAAAAGAGTTGGGTTTATGTGAAAGATGTTGGTTAGTTTCAAGTTGTTCTACGTACATTGCAACTGATTGTATAAAAACAGGCAAACTGTTTCAATAGGAGACTCATTTTGGCTTACTGAACAAAACAGACACACCATTTCAATAGAAAACTCATTTGGGCTTACTGAACAAAACAGACACACCATTTCAATAGAAGACTCATTTGGGCTTACTGAGCACAACAGGCACACTGTTTTAATGGAAGACTCATTCAGGCTTATCGAACAAAACAGACACACCGTTTCAATAGAAAACTCATTGTGGCTTACTGAACAAAACAGACACACCATTTCAATAGAAAATCATTCGGGCTTACTGAACAAAACAGGCACACCGTTTCAATAGAAGACTCATTCAGGCTTACTGAACAAAACAGGCACACCGTTTCAATAGAAGACTCATTCAGGCTTACTGAACAAAACAGACACACCATTTCAATCGATGACTCATTTGGGCTTACTGAACAAAACAGGCACACTGTTTCAATGGAAGACTCATTCAGGCTTATCGAACAAAACAGGCACACTTTAATAAAAGACTCATTCAGGCTTATCGAACAAAACAGGCACACTGTTTCAATAGAAAACCCATTCGGGCTTACTGAACAAAACAGACACACCGTTTCAATAGAAGACTCATTCAGGCTTATCGAACAAAACAGGCACACCGTTTTAAAATAGAATACCCATTCGGGCAAACTGAACAAAACAGACACACCATTTCAATTGAAGACTCATTTGGGCTTACTGAACAAAACAGGCACACTGTTTCAATAGAAGACTCATTTGGGCTTATCGAACAAAACAGGCATACTGTTTTTAATAGAAGACTGATTCAGGCTTATCGAACAAAACAGGCATACTGTTTTTAATATAAGACTCATTCGGGCTTACTGAACAAAACAGGCACACTGTTTCAATAGAAGACTCATTCGGGCTTACTGAACAAAACAGGCACACTGTTTCAATAGAAGACTCATTCGGGCTTACTGAACAAAACAGGCACACTGTTTTAATAGAAGACTCATTCAGGCTTATCGAACAAAACATGCATACTGTTTTTAATATAAGACTCATTCGGGATTACTGAACAAAACAAGCACTCTGTTTCAATAGAAGACTCATTCAGGCTTATCGAACAAAACAGGCATACTGTTTTTAATTTAAGACTCATTCGGGCTTACTGAACAAAACAGGCACACTGTTTTAATATAAGACTTATTTGGGCTAACTGAACTCAAAAGACACACTGTTTCAATAAAAGTCTCATTCGGGCTTATCGAACAAAACAGGCACACTGTTTTAATATAAGACTCATTTGGGCTAACTGAACTCAAACTTTTCAATAGAAGACTCATTCGGGCTAAATACAAGAAGAAGGCAAATTGTTCAAATATAATGGCTTACGTAACACAAAAGACGCATTGGTCGACACATTGGATCAATACAAACGGGTTGATGAAACGTGCCCAAAAAGCCTCAGACAATGTTAACGCTGCATGTCTGAGTATTATTCTGCAATTCGATTACAATTGATACGCCGAGCATTTGGGTTCAATCTTTTTCTAGTGTGTTATCTACATTTTGACTTCTCCATTATTATGAATGAATTGTGTCGAAGGCTTTCCTCCTATCGCACAAAAGTTGCGCAAATCTTCTCCTATCTCTGGGATTTATGATTCGGTTTTGAACAGTTTTCATCGATACCATTATTTTAGAGATGTACAATCTGCCAACCGACTTACTAAGTGGTTATTATTTATGAGTCTGGATAGGATGCTACTGTCTAGGAAACAGTCCCTGGTAAATAAAGCAAACATTAATCATGTCTGAACTAAAGCAGACATCAGATTGAACGTCCAGTCTCAATAGGCTATGCTTAAGTATAACTATAAAAGAAACAAATTTAAGGATTTTTGAAAAAACGATCAATCGCAAATTGCAATATTCACAATAATTCATATGCATTCAAAAATAATATTAAGATGCACTGAATGCCTTCATTAATCCTTGTATATTGGAAATTTAGTTTAAGTGTATACAGTTTCTATACTTCTTAATTTTATATTGTAAACTTCAAATCTACTTTAAACGTATGCATTTTCTTTACTCCTTCAATATATGTATAAAATTCAGTTAAAAAAACTTTAAATTGCATTTTCATTTGATAATGGATAGAGTACTGTGGAAGTGCCCGCACGTTAAGTTTATACTAATTTCTTTTAACTTGAATGCGATGAAAGATGCCACGTTATAGAGTCACACT
The DNA here is from genome assembly GCF_026914265.1 of Mya arenaria. Classification (NCBI taxonomy): domain Eukaryota; kingdom Metazoa; phylum Mollusca; class Bivalvia; order Myida; family Myidae; genus Mya; species Mya arenaria. The sequence goes on along the minus strand of NC_069133.1, from coordinate 39,119,047 downwards.
CGAGTCCGTTTTCTGGATGAAAATCTGTACCAGTTGGTGTTCATTTAGACAAGCAATTAGAAAATACCCCTGAAATGATTGAATCAAAAACCTCTTGGGTGAGAGGCGGATATCTATACCACTAGACCACTCTCACCCATGGATCAAAATCAGTGAGTTCTAATGCGATTCGTGTTTATTTGGTTAGTTGGTTGTCACTTGATGTTCTTTTGCACGTTTAAAATTTAAGCCCCGATAGTTTTTTATACTTCAATATATTACCGATGGTTTAATTGCGTTCGTACAAAATAAAGAAGTAAAGCATTTCCTGAATCGATTTGTAACTGCACGTCTATAGATAATTCATAGTAAGTGCGTATGTTCTGAAACGAGGACGACAGCCAGACGAGAAAAAAAGCCTGGGAAATCGGTAACCGGTGACCGAGAACTATGATCTTGACTTTGGCCGGCTGGGTAAATCATTTATCAAATATTACGAAATTACCTTGTTGTTTTTTGTTGCTCTGTAGTATTTGATTGTATAATTCGTTTCGTGCGTGAAAATTATTTTTACAGGAGAAAAAACAAAAAGCCACAAGAAACGTCAATCATTTATACAAATGCAGACTGATGGTAATTCGCTTATGGACAAAACACGAGTAAGGCCGTAAGGATCTAAATGCAAATCGTACTTTCTAAAAAATGACATCAAGGCAACGACGAAGACTAAAATGACAACACTTGTAATTTTCAGTGGCTTTAAATGTAAATATATCGTAGTAATATTGATGTCCGCAAGGTTTGTATCACTGGTGAACATTTGTTGCTTTTGTTTATGACGTCTAGTTAGCGCGTCATGATTATGGTTTTTGTAAATGTAAAATTACAGCCTGGAAGCAGAACATGACTTAAACCTGCCGCATAAAACATACCTTAATGCATCGTCTTCTCGTTTTATACAATTACCGGTGAGAACTAGGGCCGTTTACAATGTTGCTCTGCACAACAGCAGCCTCAGTTTGATTGAAGCTATTCAAGTCAGTGTCTATAAGCAATCCGCTGGAGTAATAGTATTATTTTTAAAGAGCAATGAAAACGTATAAGACGTCAAAAGTGTATGTTTGTTTTAGTTTTCCCGACCAACCCAGACTATAGACCATTTTATTTCCTTGAGATCTATTTTTTCTGGGTTTTTTTCATCTTTTTTTTTAAAATGTTGCTTTTAACAATACCAAGGTGTTCTTAAGCTTATAAATTTAGGTTAGGTCACTGTATAATCCTATTTTCATTAATTCAAAGTGTATTTATATTTAAATATGGGCCGGTTATCGTCATGTCACGTGTTACTGTAAACAGTCAACGTACAATATACTTAAATGGAAAGGTTACATTCACTATAAGTCGAACCAAATATATTGAACCGGGTAAACATTAATGTGTTGTGATTGGGGAAAAAATAAAAAATAAGTGAATGATACAAAAAAAGTTGGTTCACATAGTCTTGTACAACTTAAATGAAATAAGTAATTAAAATTAATTTTGATGTAGATAACAAAATCGAGAAACATAGACTTTCCGTAAATTTAAACAGATACATTTCGGACAGGATTATTTGGAGAGAAATACTGTTCACTTTGCCAATAAATCTTTTGAATCATTTTGCAGTGTACGCTCCTTTCTGATATGAACCATAGACTCGGACAGACTGTTGTTATAATACAATATAATAAATCATTATGAAAAGTATTTAATCGACCTACATGGAAGTGCGACGCAGCGATCACGTTTATAATGAGAATGGAAACTGTCCGCGATAAATTGTAAGGCTATTTTACTTGGTTGACCTTGGCAAAAGCGACCTAAACAAAACTGATGTTTTGCCAGCGTTAACTGAAGAATACATAAGTATTATTGCAAAACTATACACTACTTCTATAGAAAATAGAAGTCTTTAATGTTTTTAAATAGTCAAAATAGGAAAGCATACATGCAGGGTTTTGATATATATAAAGAGTTTCGACATGTGTCTGTAATGGTTATACTGGATTCCTCACCCGATAAAGAGTTTCAAAGTCTTTACCATTTAACACTACGATCGTACACTACCAAAACCTATCCTGGTATCTTAATATCTTAACACTAGTATTGTTTGGCATCAAAATTGATAAATTGACACTCCGGAGATACGAGTGTTCACCATATATATATTGACTTTAATTGTCATACACACAATACTAATAAATATATTAAATTAAATACGTGAATATAATCTCGTCCAATCTCGCGGCTTTAACCAACCCACGCGACGACATTGGGGATAAATATGACAAATGTCTACACACTTCGGATTTATCCATGCGACAGTATAATAAATGATAATGGCCCTCAATTGTCATCCGAAGCCTTCCGAATGTCATAAGGCATCTTGTGGGTGGTTGTTTTATGATATTAGCTCTTTCAGATCTGTGTGTGATATACCTTCAGTTACTTATTTATTGGCTATCTACTTTAGGTTCACATCGTACAATAAGGCATGTTATTAAGGTTGTGTTAATGTAATTAATTACAACGATGGTGGTTAATTGTTTTCTTTAATTGGAATGACAGTTTACTTAAATAAAATAAATCAAGTCAACGAATACGTTTGACAGTTATTTTGTGCTGTGCAGTTTTAAATACTGTCAACGATAACTGTTTGAGCAAAAAGAATCGACCGCATTCTTTCGTATCCAAATTTAAACTACGTATTTTGACGGCAGCACTTCCTAGGGGGCGGGGGTCATGTTATACCATGTCAGCGGTGTTATTATGCATTTTAGCTCGTATAAAATGCCAATTTTGAATGTCAATAGGCATTTATATTTAGGAAACAAGCCCAAATCGTATATTTTTTAGCAATAAAAGTGTTCTTTGTAACATTCAAATGTTAGTTGTGTTTCTGGTGCTATGTTTCCGTGTATCTTTGTAATTTGCATTTCGACATTAACTGCCGGCAAAAAACATGTTTCACCCACAATATTACAGTAAAACGTTAATTTTCAATGTGTTTGACTAAAAGTGTTGGTGTATGGAATAAACTATTTTGTTTCTAACTTTTACATTTAAGTAAGCGCATGTTTCATCATGTGTGTAATGCGAATTATTTCACAACTTAACAGTCCGGTTTTTCCTTCAGACGACTCCAATTTCAATCAACCTACGTCCCCTTACAACAAGTTTTATGGGCATGAGATGACGCAAAAGCATTTGATAAAGTTTGGTATAATGGTACGCTTGTCAAGTTATTAGAATCTGGTGTTCGAGGCAACTTACTGGCGTGATTTTGTGAGTATCTCAATGACCACTGGCAAAGTATAGTTATTTTCGGCTCAAAGTCTTGTTTTGTCTTTCTTCCGGTCGGAGTTCCGCAAGGATCTTATTTAGGTCCCTTTCTATTTTAATTTTATAAATCATTTATTACAAAGTATAATCATACATTTTGCAGCTGATAAACGTATGTTTATTATTTCTGAAGAACACTTAAAGGCCTCTGAAATAGCAAAGATAAATCGATAGCATAAGCACTTCGAATGACAAATAGTTACTTTAAATCAAGCAAAAACTATGTATGTTCTGTTATCTAGAACAATATATAATGCACCTGGTAATCTAGGTAATGCTAGTAGGTGTTAGTTACTTGGTAACCAATAGGCATCCTGAAATCGAGACTGGTCGACAAATAACATTTGTATTTCAATAAAAACTTTTAATTACATTTCTCGGTCTGGCAAGCAAGTAATCAACGTCTCTTTCGAAATACTTACTGTTATTTATGTAATTGTAATTGAAAGCAAAACGAACATGATAAAATAAAATTTTAAAATATTATTTCCAAGAAAATCCACTTACTTGTTCCCATCTTTTCATAACAGGATTTGTTTTACTCGAATCTCTTGTCATTATAGCGTCTACGCCATCAATCACCTTGTAATTTTACGAACAGCTTGTGTTCGGGTTGTCGCTCACCCAGGTAGAAAGTCGGCGTAAGGTCACAGACTACCAATAGTTAACGTCATTAACCCGTCTCTCGCGCGAAAAAGGACACCTGGTCTGATTTATGCCGGAGATTTTATCGTTGTAGGGGGACAGTGACAAACTACCTACCACCAACGACATTGCTATTCTTAGCATCTGTTGATGATTCGCGGTTTAATGACAAGATGTTATCATGTGGTGGCAGATAGCTCGACTAGATATGATATCTCCAATAATACAATTAAAACCACAGGGACAAGCCCCGAAGTCGAATAAACACACCACATACACAAATGCAAATACCGTAAAGCAGACCACATGCTCATAAAGATGCACTATAACTCCCAAATAAGATTTTCCGTATTTAAGACAATTGTTTTAATTTACCAAAAGGGATAAATAAATGTCGAAAACAATGGTTCTTATTAAAGACACTGCGTTTAATTTGAAAAAAGGTGCACAAAACACGGTATTTCTACCTTATGAGACGATAGTAGATCATAGTAAATATTTTAACATTCACCAATCATTTAATATGTTTGCCTCCAAGCTCTTAAATACACGGTTATTAACTTGTTATCAGTAATTAATATTTTCCATGAATGGATTATTTAGTAAGTATTTGAAGGTTTATTACCCAAAATTTATGTTTGTTATACATGTGTATGTATTGATTTTGAATAAGAGTGTCACTTTAACTAATAAATTATGATATTACCGTCTTGGTACGGTCAGTAAAACACGAGTTCATTGGAACACGGGTCTACTTAGGTCTTAAACTAGTTTGTATGGCCATAGCCTCACACTTGTCGCAATATGTATCAATAATTGCAAAATAAAAAATAAAAAACTCAACAGAGGAAGCAGGTAAACTTTAAAACAATGAAGAATAAAGTATAAAATAATATATAAACTGTTAACTCAACGTCCAAAATAGACATACAACACCACAAGTAAACAGACAAGTATTACAGATGTATTACCACATCGCTATCAATAAGGGTAGGTTCTTGTTTGGAAAAGTCAGGGAAGAAAATTGTTCACCAAGTTTATTCCTTGCTTCTTAAACATAGCTTACGCGGGCTTCACTGATAAAGTGGTCAGTTCCAATGTGGATACCGGAACATTTTATGATATATGAGACACAACATTCAGACTACATGAGGTACAAAATAGACTCGTTGTTATGTCTGTGTGATGTCATTATAATTTTATTTCCGAAGGTGGTTTTTGTGAGTTTGATATAATTTTGTTTTCATCTTTGATGTGCATTTTGGAGGAAGAATGGTTTGTTTGTTGGACGAACATTGGCATGACTGATGTGTATGTTGTTGGACGAACATTGGCATGACTGATGTGTTTGTTGTTGAACGAACATTAGCATGACTGATGCGTATGTTGTTGACGAATCTTGGCATGACTGATGTGAATGTTGTTGGACGAATCTTGGCATGACTGATGTGTATGTTGTTGGACGAATCTTGGCATGACTGATGTGTATGTTGTTCGACGAATCTTGGCATGACTGATGTGTGTGTTGGTGGACGAATCTTGGCATGACTGATGTGTATGTTGTTGGACGAATCTTGGCATGACTGATGTGTATGTTGTTGGACGAATCTTGGCATGACTGATGTGTATGTTGGTGGACGAATCTTGGCATGACTGATGTGTGTGTTGTTGGACGAATCTTGGCATGACTGATGTGTATGTTGTTCGACGAATCTTGGCATGACTGATGTGTGTGTTGGTGGACGAATCTTGGCATGACTGATGTGTATGTTGTTGGACGAATCTTGGCATGACTGATGTGTATGTTGTTGGACGAATCTTGGCATGACTGATGTGTATGTTGTTGGACGAATCTTGGCATGACTGATGTGTATGTTGTTGGACGAATCTTGACATGACTGATGTGTATGTTGGTGGACGAACATTGACATGACTGATGTGTATGTTGTTGGACGAACATTGGCATGACTGATGTGTATGTTGTTGGACGAATCTTGGCATGACTGATGTGTATGTTGTTGGACGAATCTTGGCATGACTGATGTGTATGTTGGTGGACGAACATTGGCATGACTGATGTGTATGTTGTTGGACGAATCTTGGCAAGAATGATGTGTATGTTGGTGGACGAACATTGACATGACTGATGTATATGTTGTTGGACGAATCTTGGCATGATTGATGTGTGTGTTGGTGGACGAACATTGACATGACTGATGTGTATGTTGTTGGACGAATCTTAGCATGATTGATGTGTGTGTTGGTGGACGAATCTTGGCATGACTGATGTGTATGTTGTTGGACGAATCTTGGCATGATTGATGTGTGTGTTGGTGGACGAATGTTTGCATGTTGCCTGCGTATGATGGTGGACGAATGCTGGCATGTTTGATGTGAATGATGGTGAATGAATGATTGAAGCTTTTTTAGGTGGAATAATGTTTTCATCCTTGATGCGTATGTAGCTGGAAGAATGTTTTCATCCTTGATGCGTATGTAGGTGTAAGAATGTTTGCTTTTGTGATGCATATGTTTTTGTTGGGTAGAGGTTTTCATATTTGATACTATATTAATTACTCACGTGGGCACGATGTTACGTGAGAGGGTATTGATATGTCGGGAAAAAACGGTGTACCAAGAAGACCTCACTTTTCCGGCCTGGTGACAAGACAAAACTGACTTTTGTTTTATGTTGTGTGTTGTGGTGCACTATATATGTCTTGTCTGTTGTATATGTTTACAAACGAATTTGATACCAAGTGTATGGCTTAAATGCGTGTGGTTTACCTGTCATTTCTTCAATTTGTTGGCTAAGATTATGTTAAGGGATCTTCGCTAAATAAGACACACTTTAAAATGAAAAATAATCAGTAATTATAAAACAAAAAAATGGGGATAAGCTAACTCACATTAAATGTGTGTGTTGTACCTGATTTTTTTTTACTTTTTGGTTAAGATTATTTTATGAAATTTTCGCTAAATACGACACACTTCAAAATAAAAAAAAATCAGTAAATATCAAAATAAGAAATATCGGGATTAGATTTTTCAAGAAAATAAGGTCCCAATTGCTCGAAAACAAATAAGCATAGCAAGTTTAAGCAGCTTATTTTTTTTTTGGGGGGAGGGGGGGGCAAATGTCTTCCTTATAGCTGCACTCTCACAGATTTACCACTTTTACAACTTTTTTTATTTTTTTGTCTTGGAAAGAGCAAACTTTTGCGTAAATATCTGCAAATCAATGATATTAGATTGCTGACAAAAAATCCGATCCTAGATTTTCATATTTCCGTTCGAAAATTAATGTTTTATGGCTTAAACCGTTACTAACGGTTTAAGAAAAATGCATAAAACATCCATTTTTGAACTTAAATATAAATATCTGCAATCTTATTATTTGTCAGCAGTGTTATTTAACTGATTTCCATGGATGTTCGTAAAAATTGGCTCATTCCAAGACAAAAAATAAAAAAGTTATCAAAACGTTCAATCTGTGAGAGTGCAGCTTTAATCTTAAATTTATTAAATAAAGAACAGTTTATCGTAATTATCATAAAGTTTAGTTCCTTTATAAGTCTTTAAAATCTTAAGAATGTGAATAGTACACAAATAATATCAAAACAAGAACAGTAAGTTATGCTTAACCCTGTTATAAAGAGCAAACGATATTTCGAGAAATTGTGGCCTGCTTCTGAATGAGTCCTTGTATTATGATTTCATATAGTATGTTGTAAACATTGACCTGTTTTGGCCGTACGAGCTTCATGAGAAGTTTTAGACGACTTATCAAAATAATGGTCACATTTATATAAAGCAAGGAAAAATAGCGGCCAATTCAAATGACCAGTGTCTTCTTCGAACTTAACCAGACTTACTTCTAAGTTGTAAACAAGTGATTATGGATAAAGCAAGGTAAATTCTAAAAATCATAACTTTTTTGTCAGTTAACAAAAAATTCAATAAATTGTTTAAAATATTCTGATATGTTTCGCATTATCATTTTGATAAGGAGTATTCCGAAATAAAACGGCGTTTTGCATTGATATCCCACAGTCTGGTTTATTTTCATATGATCTAGTTTAGACGTTTTTTTCTTAAAGATAAATTATGAAACATCGACCAAGGATATGTCTTAATTACGTTGTTTACGTGATAAATAATGTTTTGTTGAATACAATTTTGAAAAGATGATTCATAAAAGGGTCATTGCGTATATAAATAATTTCATTATATATCGTTTAAAGCTGTAATCACATAGTTTAACAGTTTTTGATTACTTTTTTATTTTAATTTTTTTGTCTTGGAATGAGCCGACTTTTGCGGTAATGTCTCAAACCCAGTGGTGACAAAATATCAGATCATAGTTTTTCATATTTACGGTCATAAATTGATGTTTTATGGCTAGAAGCATGACTAACGTATTAAGAAGAAAGGTTTTCCAACCAATTGAGATGTGTTCTAATGTGAGTTATCTTATACTACACATTCGAATGCATTGATGCCAAAATCAGCTGATTCCGAGACAAACATTAAAAGAAAAGTCAAAACTGCCAATCTATAGTAAGTTATCTTAGCTGATTCTGAGACAAAAAAAGTCACTTATATCAATCTGTGAGAGTGCAGCTTTTATTTTGAAACTCAATTCGCTACATATTATTGAGCGGCAGTGGGAACTATTTCTTAAATGTGAAAAGGGCTAAGTGTCACCTAAGAGGAATAAGTATAACGCATAATTAACATTATATTGTCAAAAACTGAGCCAACCAAATGTTGTTTTCAATAACAGTACCTGTTGGTACGACGCATAATATCTGCAGCGCAGGGTATCAACTTGATATACGTAATAGTTCACTATATACCTTGAACATTTAAGTAAGTTTACGTCATAAACCACAACAAATGTCGATACAACAGTCAAATCGTTACCCATCAGTTAGAGACAGCGCACCATTTCTTCGTAAAATGCAAGTCTAGAACGCAAGGTATTTAGTTTATAAAGCAAAAGGCTCTCCGATACCACTGCAAAGCCTTTATTAGGTAATCCATCCATTATTTAATACAAAAAAATGATTCTGGTAAAGAAGCAAAATATTGAGTTTTCACTGAAAGCTCTTTGTGATATAGGCATTATGTTATTTAAGAAACAAATTTATAAAATTGCAATACAATCATTATAATTAATATAGTGTTTTTTTACCTCCCTTTAATGTATCACATCATAATAGATTACAACGGTGTTATTCAAAAATTCAAAAATGTATTCCATGAAAAAAATGATTTCATGGTTAATTAAAATAAATTAAACATAGAAATTATCTCAATGTTGATATGTAACTTGTCAACCTTATGATGTAATGAATGCCTAAGCAAAATGCTCTCCGATACCACTGGACAGCCTTTTTTTCATTATTCAACGACCTGAATCAAAACATGGCTAATAGGTTTGAAAAAGCAACGGTTGTCCGACTAGCGCAGTGGAGTCCACTCACTACCCACCTAAGCGACCCAGGTTGGATTCCCGGGTTGGGTTTTTTGGTGGTCACCAAGACGGACAAGTGGGTTTTATCCGGATTCTCTGGTTCTCCCGACATCACAAGACCACACTAACGCGCAACATTGTGCCAACCAGAATAAATACAGTTAACAATAAAAATAGCAAACGCTAACCAATAGCAATAAAGCGGAACAGATTAAGCCACGCCCTAAAAAGGTGCATACCTGACTTCCGCGAGACAGCCAATTTCTAGACACGGGGACATACGGGGCGCTCTAAACTAACCGGATTTTGTTTTGGAGCGCTCCGCAGTAAACAGCTTAATCAAAGCACCCGGATAATTCCAGTTTGCGATAGTCACCTGTTGATTACAGTCTGGGAAACATTTTAACAACACTTCACTAACAAAGAAAAAAATCACCCATTTCCATTAGAAATAACAAATCTAAACGAGGCTGTAAAATAACAACATTATTTTGAGGGTTGTGTAAACTTACTTTGTTTTTGTTTTGTTAAGCATTAAATCGTTATTTATTGGAAGAATTAGCGATGTCTGAGTGTCTTAGGAAGGATAAAGTTTGATTAAAATACTTGACTGTCTTCAAAAAAATTGTAATCAATTCAAGTACAAATCAAATCCGTTTTTAACCCAAGCGCCGGATTGTCCTATTACTACGAGAAAAACTCACTGATATTCTTCATATAAATACAAATACGTAAATGTTATGAGTAACTCTAATATCAGATGTAAAATAACACTTATAATTTAATTCATTAAAAAAGCAACAATAATAGCATAAGTATGTACCATTACTCTTTTTACATAATAAAATTGCACTGATATCGTCAAATATTGCGCAAAGATTTCGACATAATAACCGTTGCCCATCAGCACGACGCAGTGTGCACGATTTCCTTGCAAATATCTGGAGAAGGCATTGCCACGATCACGTGTTGATTCAAACCACCTTGCAATAGTCTGGGAATCATACTACACTTCACAACTAATGTTCAGGGATCCGTTTCAATTAGATATCTTAGGGCGCTTTTGTTGATACCAAACTAGTTTCTGATTCGATTTCAATGGTTTTGGCGGTTTGGAAACCTGTCTGGAAAGATTTGATTGAGGTAACAAATGCATGGTTTTGTGTACAGCTTCATGATGCAGCTTCTGCATGGAGCCAGTATTAAAAAAATATATGTTACCGCAGATGGTCGTTTGCCTCTTTTAACTTAATGGTGTTTTAACACACCTGTTGGATCACTGTCCGCCGTGTACTTATATCAATGTGAGCTAGTTTTCGGATGGAACGAACAGACATTTTATTTGAAACTGTCACAACAAATACACAGTTCGTGAAACCAATTTAAAACCAAAACTAAACATAATCAACAAAAGCAGTAGTTAGTAGTTAACCTTACGTTACTTAAGGAGCATTTTTGTTGGTAATGAACTAGTTTGGTTTTATATTGATTTCACAAACTGTGCATTTGGTGTGACAGTTTCAAGAAAAGATAAAAACAGTTTTATCGTTAGTTTTTGAAACTATCGAAACCTCCTCCGAAGGCTGTTCCGTCGACTCGTTCCATCCGAAAACTACCTCACTTTGAAAAAACAACAACATGGCGGACAGTGATCCAACACTTGTGTGTTTAAACACCATATAGTTAATACAGGCCAACGATCATCTCTTGTATCAAGAAATTTAAAAACAATTGCTACATGCAGACACTGCATTATGTTGTTGAAGCTGTACAGAAAAAAACAACATGCGTTTGGTATTTCAACCAAACCATTCGAAAGAGGTTTCCTTACCGCCGAAACCCTTGAAGCCCAAACTATAACTAGTTTGGTATCAACAAAAACACTCGAGAAGCCCTACGCTCGTATTTGAAATGGGGCCCAGCATCGAAAATTTACAGGCGTAACCTCGTTTTTTGGCGTAAACTGCGATTTCAATAAAAAAATACCATAAGGAGATTTTATCACATAGATTCTGGGTGTACCTTACCTTTCATAGGAAGCGCGAAGTTTACGACTAAAATATCTTTTTGAAACGGGGCCCAGACGTATAAGTGACAATTATGTAAAATCAAATCATTTAGTTCCTCTACACGTCTCCTTGAGTCTGAATGAGTGTTTGATTGGAGAAATAAGCTAACACATTTGAATTCGAGGGTGTCTTCAAACTTGTCCTTGCTCTCTTAGTTTTAAATATTATTGGTTGATAAACAGGTACGAGTGATTTAGAATATGTTTTTTTATGTTTAAAATACGACTCGAGCTAAGTTCCTCTATTCAATATTAAAAAACTGAAAAATAAACAAACTCCTCCAATGCTAATAAAAATGGAAATACAAAAATCAACACTTGAAATATATTGTGTTGAACAATGTTTATAAATTATTTCATACGGAACATATACAGTAGCTGAAACAAGAACAAGGTTGTGGATAGCATGCATGTGTACTTATAATTTTAGGAATAACATTCATAATACATCAACTTAAAACAATGAATGTACATAGTTAAATTCATTTAACTTAATGGTTATTTGTTAATGGTCATCGGTGCTGCAATGATCTTTAATTTTGCCCCGACAGATATCTTATTTAAAAGTCATTTGACTAAACATGTATTTAAACAAAAAAAAGTGACACGTAACTTATCGTAGTGTAGTATACTCTCGCTAGACTCTTGTCTTTTATTGCCAAAACTACCTTCAGACTTGTAAAACTGTAGAGCTGTACCGTTAAACACTTATGATTTCCTGATTTCTGTAAATACTTTGATATATGCTAGTGGGTTTGGTGGGTGGTTGATTGAAAACTTCGATATTCTACACAGGCAGACGGGCCTTAAAGCTGCACTCTCACAGATTGAACGTTTTGACATCTTTTTTATTTTTTGTCTTGGAACGAGCCAATTTTTGCGAAAATCAATGGAAAACAGTGATACAAGACTGCTGACAAAAATTAGATCGCAGATTTTTATATTTAAGTTCAAAAGTTGATCTTTTATACATCTAAAACATTATTTTTTGAACGGAAATATGAAAATCTGCGACCTGATTTTTTGTCAACAGTCTTATTTCATTGGTTTTCAGATATTTACGCAAATATTTGCTCTTTCCAAGACAAAAAATAAAAAAAAGTTGTCAAAACGTTCAATCTGTGAGAGTGCAGCTTTAATTGTACACGCTCGTCCTATAGTGTGTTTAAAGTTCAAGTTCAAAGTTTATTGGCAAAGATCGGCATACAAATGCCGATGGCCATTAAACACATAGTCGTGGTGATAATATAAACAAATAGAAACACACACAGATTCAGCAGAACAGTAGAGAGAATAATACAAAAAAGACACAAAAACATAAAGCAAAAAAACAACAACATAATAATAAGCCAATTGATTTATACTTAATAATTTCAGTAAATTTTAGAAACAGTTAAAGTTCCAGAGTAGATATTCTTAATTCCATTGCAAATGATTGCATTGATAAATCTTGCAGTATTAAGTAATTTACTAGTTGATTTGTTCAGTAATACAGATTTTAACATATTTATAGAAGGCCAGGAGGTGTTGCAAAGTAAGTTTGTCTCAATCTATTGTATAGTGTACAACATAACATAAAATGATACTCGTCTTCTATCATATTTGAAGAACAACATTTACATTTTCTGTCAGCTCTGGCTGTAAAGATACAGCTACGACTTTGATCGTCAATTATTAGGGCCACTTAAAAATAATAGGTATATATGTTTCAGATAATTGAGTCTGACTTGAAGCTAGTCACGTACCGCTACAATGACTGTTATATGCTGGTCGACCAAAATGTATAACCAGTTTTCATTAACATGTTTATTCGCTATTAATGTTATGAACATTATATCATTATAAGATTTGTATACTGAGCTGATATAAAGTTGATGTCTTATGATACGTCTATTTGTTTAATAATTCTTTTTTACAAACAGTTATTTCTTAATTTTGATTATGGGTCATTTGCTATTAATTGAATATGTATAATAATTTACAAGCGTAAGTTATACATATTATAAGCATACAACAGAGAACGATTTCATGGCTGATATACTTAGAAAAGTATATTGAATTATACAGATACATTTGTTAATGTTGTGATATAGATAAACCTACTTATAAATATGTTCCACCATACATGTATATATACGCCTTTGTATTACATTAATTTTATCAAGAGTCATATTGGCTTATTTAAAAAATGTAGTGTGTTGTATATTGCTTTTGAATAAAATTTCATTTTCTTCTATGCAAGAAATGGGTGTATAATACATAACATAAGTTCTAAGACTTTGATAGTAGCTAGAACTCTCAAATGTGTTCAAATTAAATCAGTGTTATTTTTCCAATGCATTAATTATACTCCAAACAATGCCTGACATAACTGACTTTGATAGTTATAAGTCACGATGTGTCACAACTGCTTCATTTGCCTACAATGACTAACAGAAAAAAATGAGAATAAGCAAAAAAACTAAAAATAGCAAGGATACAAGCGTGTATCATTCATCTGATGAGCCCCGCCTAACAATAATCTCTTAACAACACTGTTGTGTCCAAATAATTACCCTTTACACGTGATTGCTGGTCTTAAATGTGTGGTTACCAGACATTTATTGACGGAAACCTCCGCACAAGTTACATTATGCTTTTTTACAGTCTGTCAAACTGCCTACTCAAATACATGTTATGACATAGTATTACAAAATTAATCTTCTTCATGAAATAAACATAACAAAACAAATCCAGCGAAACACATGCAAAGTACAACACCGGAAAATACTGGATCAAAACAAGCAACAAAATATGTGTACAGGCAAAATATGTGTTCATGGAATACATCCAAATAGACAAACAACAGGACATAGGTGTCCGTGGAGGATTTTTAAAGCCTGTTTTGGAGCTCTTGCACTCACACTTTCCCCATTATGTATCATGCAATGAAAAATCTTGCACTCGTATTTAAAAATAATAGAAACACATGTATAACGAATATAAATTTTGGTTAATCTATTTATTACTGATTTCAATATTATGACCGTGTATTTCATAGCTGAAAACGCACAAAAAATAAATGACTGGTGAGTGCTAAAAGATTTATAATAATAGTGATCAACTATCGTCTCATAAGGTATAAAAACCATGTTTTTTGCACCTTTCTTTCAATTTAAAGTTTTTAACATAGCATCCTTCATACGAACCACTGTTTCGATATTTTAGATAAATAAAACACTTGTATTACGTGTGTTACATGTTATCTGTAGTAAGAGAGCATCTTTAACTCGTTGAGTGTAAAATGTTGATCCCTGTTTCTGGAGCTTACCCTCTTGTTTCCACTGTACAGTCGAACAACGTTGCCTCCAATTCGCTTGGCTCGATTTCCTCGTTGACTCGAACTAGATGTCAAGGACCGATTGTTTTCTACTGAATGTAAGCATTACTGCTGGGCCAAAATCATTGAGGTATTTTGCCGGTCCCTGACAAGACAAGTGGTCTTGTTTTTTTGTTCGACTGAATGTAAGCATTCCCGTTTGGCTCGAATTTCTCGAAGTATTTTTTCCGGTCCCTGAGTGTTCGAGCAAATGGGGTTCTACTGTAGAATCAAACATATACGCATGAATTGTTTCAACGTGACGGTGAGAATGGTCTTGTTGTATGGGTGTCCGCTTTTCACACAAGTGACAGTGGGTTTGATCAATACAAGGGGAACGTTCTCGTGGCCCCGCAGAAAGGACACAGCACTGGTTTCTGCGTTGGAAAACGACTCCAGATCATATTCAAGCATATGAGCTTTAACTGTCACCAAGACAAGATAAACACATGAAACTATTAATAAAAACAAGACATTACATTCAAGGCGGAGGTTTCGGTCCCAATCTATACAGGATATTTGTTAATTTGTGGTGTTACATGGATATTTATATTAATATCGAACTTTTATGCACAGATGGATCACAAAAACGGAAATATTTGTGAAAAAAATGTTTGTTGGTGATCACGATTGAATATAACTGTTTATCTTTCACCAAAATTCAACAAATATTTTTTTCTTTCTTGCCTTTTTCTAAAAATATTAATTTGAATAGGCGATAACATTTTTTAGGAAACTCGCGTAATAAGCATATTTAAACGTCATAACATCATTCCAAGCAATACAGGAACCAAACTAAATAAGAGCAGTGATAATTGATATTTTCACTACAGTAAAAACACAACAGTGTAAAAACATGATATTTCACCGAAAGCATAAAGAAATTATTATAGTTAAAAAAATGGGATATGGATATACCGAAAATTCACCGTTTTTTTCCAAAACACGAAATGACAAAGGACAAACAAGCAATGCAAACACTAGAAAACATAATTATCATCGCGTAAAGGCTAAATAAACTAATAGGCGCAGAACTAGGTTCAGTTCACGTGACCTATACGGGTATATCAAATCACTGTTAAAATATATTTCACAATGGATGGCAAATATTGAAAATGCAATATAGATAAAAGATGCTTGCATGGCACTATAGAATCAAAACAGCAAAAAAGAGATGGTAAATTATGGTATGTACATAATTATAAGCCTCCTTGATCAAACCTTTAGCGAGACGGGATAGTTCAAACAAAGCTTTTAAAACTATGAAAAGAAACAGCTTTCTGCATTGACGTAGAAAACCTCAATAGTGTATAAATGAGTAATAATTTAAACTATTTTAGAGGGTTATTTAATCTATCATCAAACTGTAAAACATTCGATTATTTAGTTTTATGCAGCTAATCATTCATTGTATCACTTAAAACACCTGTGAATTATACAAACACGCTGCTGATTTAAATGATAGATGTTCAATTCGCTTATATATTTAAAGGGACACTTATAAGGATTGAGAAATGGCAACTTATATAAAAAAAATATTTTCCTGGCCCAAATAAAAGTATCGTTAATGGAGGTTAAGGTACTGAAAGCACATACCATACTGTGTATTGATCTTAATCTACTCGCCTTGATCCCTCTTATCATATTTTCAATCTGAGTACCCTGATGGGCAGTTTCGGAGGTTTCATAATAATAATGGACCCTAAATGGCCCTAAGCCAATAAACCAATATACAGAAAAATGGCCCCTACTGTGACACCATCTATACGGTGATCCCATTGGCGGGTTCACGAGCTTTAACACTAAAGTTGTCATTGAAGTCGGGTACTTTTAATTATTTTGATTGCAAAAACTGGGATACAAACAGAAGTAAAAAATATTTGCCCATATTACAAATGCTATAAAGAGACAATAGTGCAGGTGCTCGCACTCAATTCTGAAACCGGTTTTGTGGTCAGTGATGATTAGCTTGGCTAAAATTTGGGTATATAGTGTGGCTAAGACCAATAGCATTTAGAATAAAAACAATAAAAATAAAGTTTAATGTAGATCTAATGGACGATGCACAGCGTTGCCAATCTATGTGAGTGTCCCTTTAAATTGTGTTGGTAAAATAAAACAGCAACACGCCTGGAGAAATTAGCATTTACGAGTGTTTGCACTCAACTACGCGTTTGTTTCAATTTCATTAGTTTTTGTTGTTTTTTTCAAAAAGCCAAATACTTGCTTTTGATCTGTTTCCAATCATTGTGAAAGGTAAAATCAGGGAAGAACTATTTTATAACATAAACTATGGTTATCTGAGTACACTAATTATTGACAAATTGAATGCATTTTAAAACCTTTTTATAAATTTTGACCTTTTTAAAATCCATGTACTCGGCCATTTTTGATGCCACAGCGCATGGAAAATAACTGAAATTGAAAAACTAGTAAAACGAAGTTATCTTCCTGAAACAATCATATATTTATTATTTTGCAAAAATTCGAGCGGATAAAAAAATAATCATACATTTATCTTCACAAGAACATGTTTGTCCAATTTACCATGATGACTATGTACATATTTGAATTTAAAACCTTGCTTTTCCCTTTTTAAATGCGCAATCAGGAAAATAAAACCACAAGTTATTAATTGATTATTTTAAATAAAACATTACTCAAACAATTGCTGTTTTATCTGAAACCAAACTATTAAACGAGCTTACGTATTTAGCTTAACAGTGACTCATTCTCAAGATTTATCCAAAACAGGCACACACATCTTATTGCCAAAATCGCTGACAGGTGAGTTTGGTGCGTTCCAAAAGTGATCTTATTCGCTTGGTAACGCAGAAATGTCTTATAAGGCCTTTCTCTTATACCTGCTCACTTAACACCTTGTGAATTTTCCTTTTTGTCAATATTTCAAGAGCCCAGCGGTTGATACATGGCGATACTCTTATGTGACTGGGTTTAAACTAGCAAGATATTAGTATAAAGTAACCTTGGGTCTTGTGCATTTGACCTTGTCTTTCTCTTTTCTTCTGGTTATGAATCGCAATATGTCTGATGGGTGTGTGTCCGCTATCTCTATGACCGTGTTTGCGCGCTCTTAAAGATAATCCTGCATGAATCACGGTGAAGCGTTTTGTTCTTTGGTCTACTAACTAATTGGCAATCATTTTTACATTAGAATTCTAACGAAGATTTATGTGGTCAATAAGATTATGTCTACTTTTGCATGCTTAAAAATTGTGTCATTGATGTACACGAGATTGTGACCAGTTAAGTACAGAACATTTTTTAAATCGGTCATTGACAAGATCATAAAATACTACATTTCAACCTGATTTCACGTAAATTACCTCATTTGAACTACCCATGGTAAATGAATGAATGTTAGGGACTGTTTATCCAGTTTGATTTTATATATTAAAAACGAAATGGAAATTAATGGTTTTGAGCATTTACCATGAAGATAATTATATGATTATTATCTAAGATGCAAGATTAAATCAATAGTATAACTATATATTGTAGTTTGTATATATAGTCGCTTAAACTGAAAATAGATTATGTGGGATTATTTCATAAAATGTACTTATATTTTTATACACGGTACTAGCAACATTAAATTTGTAACCCATTCATACAGCGATAAACATTGCGTCAATTTCTAAAGGAGAAAATAAACACTTTGAAACTTTATTTAAAAAATGCAAAGTCCAACATGCAATACAGAATTCATAATCAGATCAAATAAATAACAAATGAACAATAAAAAACGGCTAAATATAACTTACTAAATACTAAAAAATAAAATAAAAAAAGTTTAGTTTAATTTAAAACAATTAAGTAGCATTATTGAAATATATTCGGTTATCTTAACATGTTGAACTTTTTAAGTCTTTTATGAAGTTTTGAGTCTTTTATGAAGTTTTGTAGTCCCGGTTGTCAAAATTTGCATTAAGGCTGCTGTCGTCTCGCGAATATCGATAGTCTGTGCTACTGAGAATTGACAATAACGATAAATTGCCCGGTCGCGTGTTTATATACACTTGAAGAAGTAAATATTATTTCCCCAAATTGACGTTCTGATACAACCGAATGAAGAACCGTCTAGTTTGTGGCATATAACCCGGCGCCGCAGACAAAATTGATATTTTCTGGTCTTTTTTATTCCGGCTAATGCGTTTCTGGCGGATTATGACTCATATTGTAAACAAACTTAAGTACGTCCGTCTTTTGCACTTCTTCCATTGCCTTTTTGTCCTTAAAGTCTGATTTCAGGTTACGTAACTGCGTTAATAAAATGTTACCCACGTCAAAAGTAAGCGACGATTACTCAATGATTTAATTTCTGTATATCCAGGCCTGTCCAAAATTGTAATAAAAACGCCTAGGTTGGCTAATGCAGCTCCTAGATGTTTATGACTAAATTGTATACACCTCGCAAAATCAAATCCACCCAAAGTTTACTCATCAAAACTCGTACGATTTCATTGCGCCTCGTCATACAAAAAAAGAAACAAAGTGTAAAGCAATTGGGAAACTGCTGAACCTTTTTAAGCGGCGTTTAAACAAATATTAAACTTTAATGAACATATATTATTTGTTTTCAAACCGTCAAAACATCGGTTAAGAATCGTTCAATATGCGAACATGTTTATTAAAATATTGTTCTTGCCTTGGAAAAGTTAAAAAGATATCAGAATATAAACACTCTTTACATATAGTCAAGCTAGAATGGTAGGTGATATACTTAAATGTTTTCGCATCATTTAAATGATGGAGGGGATTTAAAGCTAACCCTGACCCTAAATAACCCTAACGCTTTACGTTATCCCAAAATCGAATCCGCTAGAATATAATTTTCGAGGCAGACAGGTTTCCGTTTGGATCGCACAACGCGGCGCGTACATTTCGGCACTTATTATAATCGGAAACAATAGAAAGACACGGAGTGATTGCTGCTGGCTGCGTCGACTGATAAAAAACAAACTGTACAGTACAATCGTGGCCAGAATCGTTCTGATACCCAATCTATCAACACAATACACCAAGGAAATGGGTGAGCTACAGTATCTGTTAATACTCGCAGAATATACAATGACTTCGTTCTTGCACGTATTATTTTTTTCCGAGCATGCGTGCTACACTGACTGTTGAGTAGTAGAAAGTTGTATGATTTAAGTCGCTGGGTTGTCTGTCTAATAACATGATACATTTGTGTTGTGTCTGAGATCCATACAATAGCGAAAATGTCTATCTATCTATGTAATAATGGTTAGCAAGTGAAGCAATGTAAACTAAGCGATAAGGTTCGCACGCTACGTTGTAAAGTGCATAATGAATTACTACGAGTTGGTTGAAAAACGGAATACTGTACACTAGTTTAATACCATTTTATATATAGCTGAGACCGTTTAAACTTTGATAACATTTTACGACAAATAATTAAGCAGAAGACCAATGGGATAAGTTTTAGTGGATTTTGCCATTGAATAAAATTCGGATTTAATAAAATTCAGCATTGGATTAGTTTAAAAGTGTGATTTGTGTTTGTAATGAAATTTAATTAAAAATTTAAATGTGCATTTTAACATTAAACATTAAATGAGTGTTTGTAATTTTGTCATCGGATGTACAAAATATGATCTGTTGTCAACAGAAAATGTATAAAATTGCAGAAAAAAAGCATTTAAAGTGAAATAAGATTTCATAACTTTCGAATCTTAGGTACACAACTATAAACAAATACTCTTAACTCAATGATTTTATCATTTGAAGCAGATTTACGATCGGCAATAAATACTCCAGAAGTTTAAAATCTGAGCATATGAACATCGGTGAACGAATTAGTTCGTCTACGAGACTCGACGTAGACTGCTTTTGGTTTTACTATGATGCACTTTTATTTCTGTGCACTAGAAGGGGGCGAGGCCAAACGACCACGTGACTTTGGGACGTAATGGGACAAGTTATAATATAAAAAATAAATTACATCCAGAGTGATATTAACTGAGATTCTTCCTCATTTACAGGACACACACAGGATAGTCACCAGAATTCGGACTTGGAATTTTATAAAGAAGAAACTGTTCTGAAGTATTGAAGAATAGTTACTTGTTAATACCAATATACTATTTATTGATTGTTTGTGATAGTACAAGAAATTATATGGACCAGTATATAATTAAAACAAGCTGGGAGTGAAACAACTCAACAAGTTACTGAAAAATCCCAATCGGGTGAAAATTAGTACGAGAAGTTTGAAATACCATAACTAATAAATTAAAGGATTATAGTGTAACTAAACTAAGTGATAAAAATACGACTGAGCGAGCCAGAATGGAAGGTGAGCGACGGCTAATATTTTACTTGGGATTAAGCTGGACCATAATCGTGAAACATTTGTGACCACTTGTTGGATTTTAAAATTTATATAGAACATTATACCCATAATTTTTTTGGCAATTGGGTTCATAAATTTCTGCAATTTGGCTCGGAAAAAAGACGATGGCACGTAAATGGGAAGGGCCATTGACAACAATAAATGTGCTGAATGTGTTGATATGGACGCTACATTGTGCGGTTGGCGAGAAGTTTTTCCAGTATAGGGACCACAGTGACATAATTATGCAGGAGAGACAAAGACATATGCTCTCTGTCCATAATAAGGTGGAAGCCGAGGTAAGATTAATGTGTGTTGTAAGGGGGGGGGGGGGGGGTAAGAAAGTGTGTGTTGTAGAGGGTTAAGATCATTGTGTGTTGTAGAGGGTTAAGATCATTGTGTTTTGTGAGGGTCTAAGATTAGTGTGTGTTTTATGGGGTTATTAAGATTATTGTGTAATGTGATGGGTTAAGATTATTGTGTGATATGAGCCGGGGTTAAGATTATCGTGTGATGTGGGGGGGTCTATGGTTTTTATATGATGTAGGGGGTTAAGAAAAGTGTGTGTTGCATGGGTCTAAGGTTAGTGTGTGTAAGATTATTGTGTGATGTAGGGGGGGGGGTCTAAGATTAGTGTGTGTTGTAGGGGGCTAAGATTAGTGTGTGTTGTAGGGGGCTTAGATTAGTGTGTGTTGTAGGGGGATAAGGTTAGTGTATGTTGAAGGGGTTAAGAAAAGTGTGTTTATGGGGTTAAGGTTATTGTGTGTTGTAGTGGATAAGATTATTGTGTTATGTAGGGGGATTATAATAAGTGTATGTTGTTGGAGGTTGAGATTATTGTGTGTTGTATGGGCCTGGCTTAAGATAAGTTTGTATTGCAGAGGGGTAAGATTAGTGTGTATTGTAGTGGGAGGAGGTAAGTGTATGTTGTAGGGGGGGGGATTAGTGTGTGTTGTAAGGGGGTGAACTTAGTGTGTGATTTAGGTGGGGGTAGATTAGGTTGTGTTGTCGGATTCTTCCGAATTATAGGGTGTTAAAATCGCTCAGTAGTGTAGGGAGTTGAGATCATTCTGTTTGTTTAGTGTGTGTGTGTGTGTGTGTGTGTGTGTGTGTGTGTGTGTGTGTGTGTGTGTAGAGGGGGGGGGGGGTGTACACCTCGTATGTAGGGGAATTTAGGGAAAAGTTTGTTTAATTGAAGCATGCAATAAGGTACACGATCAATTTATATGTTTATGAGTAGGATACTTAAATAATACGAGTGACCGTCATTATGTTGTGCATATTTTACAAACAAAAATAAACTAAGTTGTTTTACATCGATTGCGAAACGAGTTATAATACTGATATTAATGATTCACACTGGTATGAATGACGTCAGGCGAAAGTGTTGTAGTATATTGTTGTGGTGACCGGGATACTAACTCAGACGAAACTTGGTGACCACCGACACAACCTCACATTAACACCATAACTAATTGTTGTACGGTGTCCATCGACTTGTACAACAAGGTTGGTACCTGTACATGTTTTACGAGTATGCTGTTTATTCCAATTGAAGGTGACCTTAGGGCTACCTTTAACGTTTTATTAAACTCATCTACGTAAACGAGTTATTCCAAGCGAAGTTTTTGTTGTACGAGAAGAGATCCTTCACAATATGAGTCAGTTCGTGGCTCTTCAAATGGGATCGCCGGACAGATTTCACACTTAATCATTGAGACAACCAAAAACTCATTACCTAGAGTACAAAACAGCCTTATTTCCATTTAGTATCAAAAAGAATTTACCGCCGAAATTTCATTTAGTCATTTAATGGTTTTATTCATTCAGTTATTAAGAAGTTCACGCATGCGCATTGACTAATAATATAAAGGCATTTCGCGCGGCATTTTGCACTGAACCATCAAAAGGTAGCATTTATTTTTTGTCTTCTAAAGAATAAGTCGGCGCCGGGCTGCGCACGACATAACAAATTTATCGTTTATAAGACCAAAAATAAGGACTATTACATAATGCTAAGTCAACAAAAATGACTTCGTCATTGCAATAAATGAATAATCGTCCTAAATGGTTTTACGTATATTTAATCCATACAAATCAGAATTATGTCTTTACAGTTAAATTCAAATATATGCTATTAATTCCTTAATACGAATACTTTCAACACTATAATACGAATGTAAATATTTCAAACCATTGCCTAAACAATATTCATTTATAGCGTCCCTCAAATTTATAATTACATTTTTTGGCTGTTTCATGGTATGACTAGACAAAATAATGTCCACTGAAATTCGTAGCATACCTTTAACCAATATTTTTCGGGGCTTTGGGTTCTCACAGTAAAACAATACTATATTGCTATAATGGCGCATGGTTTTATGTTAAATTGACTTCGATAACGTAATTGTTAACTTGTTTTATGAGACCCTGACCTCGCACTGTCTGCTGTAATAAAAGTTGGTTATTTGATGTAAAACGCAAGATGAATTTTTGATATATTTCAATCGTCTTCCACGGCGCATAGTTCTAAATGAAGATAGGACCTTTCACGTGCCATTATCAATTCTAATCTGCTTGTGGTATGACAGCTAGTAGAATTTGGTTACTTCATCTTGTAGATATCTTAATGATATTACAGCCGCTCTATTCAGTGACACTTAAACTGATACCAGTATAATATGCAATTGGAATTGTTGAATTATAGTAAGACCGCAACCATCCGGCTCTTGATTATCATCGGATTGTATCAAGGCTCTGAGTCGCCTGTGGGGGTAACACATTGTAACCGAACCAAAGTGACGCACGCAGACCCCGGTCGGTTTCCCTCTAACAGGGGCTGAATCATCTATCTCTCCTCTCGTTGTGTAACATTTAGATGTCATTCGTCGATTACCATTGTTGGGACTAATTTATTCTCCAAGAAAGAGGATATATGGCTGGTATTCAATATTGGTCTTAATTGGATCTAAGAACGATGTAGCTAATCGGATTACTTGTTATTAAGAACTGACAAATAACGTGAATAAAGTCAATGATGTATGCATTTTTGACAGTTTTCCAAAACAAATAAGATCTGTTCTACTGTGAGTTATCTTATATGCCTGAATTACATATACCCAACTCAATTGTGTCTGAGACATTAAACTAAAAAAAGTAAAATCTGTCAATCTGTGAGAATGCAGCTTTTATGATAATACCGATTGCAAGATCAGGTACGAATTTTACATCAATTAGGTCCAGCAGGCAATGCATACCCCGCCAGCATCAAATCACAATTCGCTATGTAACCCTTTTATATGGTTGTCTCTCGACTCCAGACAAATTTTAAAGGCCCTTTAAACGTCTATCTCATTTTATGACCGTAATAGTCTGATATCTTAAATAAATACGCCATTCGTCCGTCTTAATGGTCTCCCGGCACGCTATTTCAAACTCACACGAGTGCGCGTAATATTAGTCAGATGCTGCAACATTAAATTCCATGTGTATTTTGAATGTATAACAGTTACCAAAAAAAAAAGAAACGTTGGGTTGAACAATACAGAGACTTTTCAATAATCAAAATAAACAAGAAAGCAAGAATTTGGTCCGGATTGGACCTTCGTAATTTATTCAGCTGTAATATAGTACACAGTTCTGATGCTCGTAAATAGCACTTGGCTATATTTTTAGCACAAGGTTATATATTTTGTACAGCAAATGTTATGTTAGTATAATCTACCACTGACTTCAATTCATACCAGGAGAAATGTACAGATAAACTCGAACTAATCTTCAATGGTATATATAAATATACTCATAATCCTTTTCGACAATTCTTACAAACATCATTTTATTTGACCACACATGTATCACCAAAAATGTTATGTAAAAAACGACTTTACAATTTGTTTAATCGCTAGCATTATTTTGCTATGGGGGGGGGGGGAGGGGGGACACTAAAAACCCTTTACATTTTAACAGCCCTTTTTGAGGGTTCAGGGGGAAAGGCATCCCCTACGGTCCACCCCTCTAATGTCAAATCTTGGAGCCGCCCTGATATTCATGGCCACTTGCAGCGAGTACTAGAAAACTAGTCAATGACTATAACAGGCCTAGCTTAAAAAAGATAATATCACATGTTAGTTCAGTGTTGCTGTGTACCATGTATGTTGTGCTATGTTTATATCTCGATGGATCTCACATATCGTACATCGTATATATAATACCGCATATAGCGGTTTACCAAACACCGATATTTGGTTAAAATATCTCAATATTTCCTGTCTGGACTCATGCGCTATTAACGGTCGATAAGGCCACTGCTATTATTGTTTGTTCCTATGAAACGCCAACTTCATTTTACTTAGGTTTTCATAAACTGCACAAACAAATTGAACTTATCCCGATTTTTTGTTAATGGCATTTTATCAAACCAATTTTGTCTGAGACATAAGATGATTGTTTACATGTTATACACCAGTCAATTGTAACCCCGACCCCACCCCACCCCCACCCCCGGCCCGGAGAATAGCGGGGACTTTGACTTTCGGTCCAGCCAAGCCCGGGTAAAATCCCAGCCCCTCGGGGACGAACTACTGGTATAATCCCTGCCAAATGCTTCCGCTATTTTAGGTGCGAAAACAGAACCACCACATTCACCCGGCACTGCGGGGCCACCTGGAAGGTAAAAACATGGTCCGTTTCCCCGGCTATCCCCGGACCTGGGGGAGGGGGGGGGGGTAAATTTACTGGTGCATTACATTGTCACATGAATTTTAGTTACGCAATTCTTACAGTACTTTATTTTGTTGTGATTAGTGTTTCTATATGGGACCTCTTTTTTAATTGTTATCTTATTTCCAACGCCTACATAATTTTTCTTTTGGAAAATAATTTAGTGATGCATACAAACCGCAACATGAGTGGCCTTGTAGAAACTACTCGCATACTGGGATTTGGCACTGGTGACGGATATGTCAGAAGTCGCGGTAACCAAACACTTAAGTTTTGTAACCAGAAATGTGCGTAAATATTTATGTGTCTAAGTGTTTTTTATTAGAAATATACACATCCCACGATCCGTGTTGTTCTTGTTTGAACATGGACAAGCTAACTGGGCAAAACCGCACTGTCTTATTTTACTGGCAAAACTCCTCGAACAGTTACTTCCCTTTGCTGTACATGTCACGTGATGGTGATTAAATTCACGTGGCCGTGTCATATATTAAGTTTATTTTTTTAAATGTTGTTTTCCTCGCACTGTCATTGGCAATTTATTCATTTTAAGAATTTAAACGAAACATAACAGCAAACAGTTAAAACAACAAACAAAAAATAACGTAAAAAGTGACTAGCGGAAATCCAGCTATTTTTTGACTTGTTGACAGTGATCTTTTCTGTTCATCACAAAGATTAAACGAACAAACAAGAAACACATTACACAACAACCACGATGACAACCGAGGTGAATAAACTATATTAAGCCAATGGTTTAACCCCACCTTTCATCATTTTACACGATATTTTGATATGATAGTTTTATACTAGTGTAATGCACCAGTCAATTGTAACCACGCCCCCCCCCACCCCCCTGGTCCGGGGAATAGCGGGGACTTTGACTTTCGGTCCAGCCAACCCGTGGTAAAACCCCCGCCCTGTGGGTACGAACTGCTGGTAATTTCCCCGCTTAATGCCCCCGCGCCCAAGGGACCTTGGTAAGGCCCATTCCGTGCTATATTTGGCGCGAGGACAAAATCACCGCATTCACCCGGCACTGCGGGGCCACCTGGAAGGTAAAAACATGGCCCATTTCCCCAGCTATCCCCGGTATACCCCTGGACCTGGGGGGGGGGGGGGCATGGTTACAATTGACTGGTGCATAATGTTTGTTGTCATTTAGGGCTGTATTTCTTGTTTGGTGTATGTTTGACATTGGAACTATTGACTTCAAACAATATATTGATTTATTTATGGATTCTGGGCATGTCCCTGTAGTTTTCATACCGTTAACAGTATACATAAATAAATACGGGGGTAGCAGTCCGGTAGGGCAATGCAAACACAGAGGAACCGGTGTGTATGTACATTTTAAACGATTTGGGGCTATGCAACAGAACCAATATGAGCACATATCGCTCCAAACATAATAACAGCAATGTCAGGACAGCTGGTAGTTAGGACTGTGACCTAAATGTACCTGAACATATTAAGAAGAAAGATTATAGTCATAAAAAAAAACTTTTGAAAAAAAAGTCGTTCCTTGCTTGCTGTGTGCCTCTAAGATGCATTTACGACAGGCTTGTGACTTAATTTTTATTTAAACACCGTAAAAACCCTGAATGATTAATGGCTTGAACTAAATTTTACGTTTTACATATGTATAATACATACATGTTCTTGTAAAACACGGGCAAACGACACAATTGACAAGTCGACACTGTTGTTTTATTAATCGTGAATGCAGCCCGTCATATACTCGTATAAGCGATACGTCGTTGTAATTAATAACATTGAAATATCTGTTATGTCAGAGAAAAATGCTAAAATTTCGTAATTTCAAATATTGTCAAAGTAACATTGGCTAACAATAATAAAGGCACGTGTGATTAATAGTATGAGTAGGCAGAATTTATCTTGTTTTTATTTGTGTCACTTTATTTCGTTGAATATCGTTTATTTATTCTTAGAATTATGTTTTGATAAATAGCAAGATTATTTCAATTAAAGCGACTCGCTCATGAGTTTGGACTAAAAATAAACTGCATCTGAAAACACTTCTTCTTATGATTATTTTCCATTTTGATACCGAAAATGCAAAAGAAAAAATACAATTAAAATGAGAAAAAAAATTGTTTTTAACGGGATGGAGCCCGGTTTTTAGTTTTATTAAATACGTTGAAAGCATCACGTAATGATGTCAATCAACCAATCACGCTACAATCTTTTGCTGAATTGCGGAAGCAATTGTTTTAGAAATGATGTACTTCAACGACACTATTTGAGCATACACTAACATTTGTTGAAGCTGTCAGTATCTAAGTGTTAACACTAATTGATTTGACACTTTATTTAACACCCGTAATAGAAAGTCCATTACAAACCATGAGCATGTCCCTTTAACTGAATTCAAAATCTGCTTAGGCTATAACTAATAACCACAGGCATCTGAATCATTGTTTGTCACTAAAATATTGTTTAAAACCATTTTGGGTACATACAATGAGATAAACAACACATCTGAAGATATTTAGTGTCTTTGATATACAAAAAAGAAATATATATATGCTAATAACTATTTCGTTTGGCTGAACTCTCACAGATTGACCGTTTAGACAACTTTTTTATGTTGTGTTTTTTGAGCTAATGTTTGCGTTATTGTCTGGAAACAAATGATGTAAGACTGCTGACAAAAAATCAGATCGCTTGCTTGATTAACGTCCGGAAAATGATGTATAATGGCTAAAAGCGTTTTAACGTTTGAAAAAAAAAGATAATTTTTCGGCAAAGATTTTTCTTAATCTTGACCTTTCATGTTACGACCTGAGTCATGTGCGCGACACATTTCTGGACTAACCCTTAAACAGGCTGAATATTGACCATGCATTTATAGTAGTTTTAAATATCTTGCCATGAAGGTTTACTATGACGAGCTGGTGTGTCGCACACACGACCCAGGTCGTACCGCATAGGTCAAAATCAAGGTTAAAGGTCAAAAGTTGAAACGCTTTTTGTATTTATGTATTACTAACAAGTGCCCTAGCACACAACAGAATGGATTGCCTTAACAAACCAGCTATTAAAATATCGTTCTTTTTCACATTTTTGTGGTTAGTCAATTAAACGCGTTCATCACATAAAATATTCCATTCACAAATCTTCAGAAAGATTAGTTTTGTTATCAAAGGAATGAAATATAATATTTTATTGTGCACACACACACACACACACACCATACATTTTGTCAATAAAACGTTTGATTTAGGTCAGGCTCATAAATGATATTACTTGAACGGTTCACACTTAAAGGCGACGGCTGTTTATCATATTGTTCCGCATTCGGAACTCCTCGGCCATTTAGCCGTCGTGAACAACCTCGGATGAATGCCGGTATATCAGGAGAAGTAGTTCGTAAAATTAATATTAGTAATATCAATTAATTGTATTGTTTTGACGTATAGTTTGTTTAACCACGGACCTTTAAACCTGTGGTATAACGAAGTTGAAATTGATTCATGGTAAGTATATAATTGCATAAATAGTTAAAGATTCTGAAGCTAAAGTCCTTCTGTTTAACAAGTAAATTGAAATTATTACGGGATCTTCTTACTGCGTAGTTGAATTAAAAATGGCATTGTAAACCGTCCATAAACAACGTCGATGATGTGTTGTTTCGGATGGAAAATTGCCGAGATGCTCCGATTGATTCTACCAGTCTTTACGAACATGGTAGTTACCCCTTCCCCTATCCTAAAAAATATAAAAGTTGGTCTGAAAATAAAGACATTTTTTGTCGTTATTTTTTCTTCTTCGCTGAAACAGTGTATATAAATAATGATGCATGTTTGCAGATATCAATCCAATTAACCTTTATTCTGAGTCATTCAAATCAAATTAACCTACAAATGTAAAGTAGGTTAGTCAAACGCACACAGATAGGGTATAAATTTGAAAGAAATGTATCTTTAAATGCATGTTAAAAATGCAGCCAATGATATGTATGACTGTTAAATCAAATGTTATGTCAGTGCTGAAAAAACGCACAATATTGACCTTTTTACCTTCAATGTAAGGAATGTCTAGTATTCTGCAAGTAACACTAAATAAGTTATCAAGTTTAAGAGTTTTAAAGTTATCAACTGTATCATATATCCGGGCTTGTTGGTGCAAAGCGCCTGGTTGCGCAAGAGTATTGACGAAGACACAACGCACGCGAACACACTTAAATGAGGACAATACCCTTAAATAACAAACGCTCATTTGATGCCTTTAAATTATTCACAAATTGCTGATCTATCCTCTCCTCACCTACAAAACAGAACAAATCACCATCACCACCACCACAATAACCACCACTTCCACGACCATAACCACTAGCAACAGCAACAAAACAAAATCGATGCCTATACATTATTTACAAACATTTTGCTGATCTATCCTCTCCTCACCTACAAAACAGAACAAATCACCACCACCACCACCACCAACAACAACAACAACACCATCACCACCACTTCCACGACCATAACCACTAGCAACAACAACAAAACAAAATCGATGCCTATTAATTATTTACAAACATTTTGCTGATCTTTTTCCTCCTCATCTCCAAAATAGAACAAATCACAACCACCACCACCACCAACAACACCACCACTAGCAACAACAACAAAACAAAATCGATGCCTATAAATCATTCACAAACATTTTGCTCATATATCCTCTCCTCACCTACAAAACAGAACAAATCACCACCACAACCACCACCACCACTAGCAACAACAACAACAACACCACCACAACCACCACCACCACTAGCAACAACAACAATAAAAACAACAACGGTTTGAACCACAAAACACTTACTCATTGTGTATGTTATCGTGTAAATGCTGATGACGATGAATACGAACTTCGCGTCGCCATGTCACAAGGTACACTGTGCGGATAATGCCTTAAAGTTCCAAGCACTCGTAACATAAATAGTAGTTTGTGACGCTCTTGCTTTATATCAACGGGGCGAACATATGGTAAAACAAAGTTCTTTCAAATGGCCGGTCGAAAATATACCATGTGGCGGGTCGTTAATACGATAAAACGAAAGTACACCAAATGGAGGGGGGGGGGATGCCATATGTCGCAACTATTAAATACTAACGAAGTATTTTCACCTCGCCATTTGATGTGTTTTCGTCTTGTCACATACCGAATTTGCGTGTTTTCGCATTCCGGTAATCTAGTATATCGTTTTTCGTGGTTTGGCCTCGCCATTTTCCGAATTTTTCAAAGTCTTTTCGCGGCGAAAATGCGAAATGGCAAAAATCAGCCACCATATAAACAACATTCCTTTCAACTAAATCAATTTGAAAAAAGTAATGCTGACAGGTTTAATATTGTAAAGTTGCATAGTCAATTGTAAAGCACTATTAAATCGCTAGTAATGGTGCAAAAACGCCTGTTAACACTTGGAGGACAACCTCTTTGGCAAACAAAGGCAACCATCTTGCGTCATAATGATTCAATAATTATATTGAGTGTCGCGGAATGCTTTAAACTTCATTGCATCATTAAAACCTTTTTAAAATGACGAGAATAGCCGGAATTCCACATCCATGACTTAACAACGGTTTTACAGTACGACCTTATCAAGGATTCGTTTCCTTTAAGGACATTCAGTCGAAACCCGTTGGCTCGATATCTTAAGGACCGGCCAAATTACTTCGAGCCTCGCAAATATCGAGCCAAGCGAGTATGCATACAAAGAATAAAAAAGATCTATTTCATAAAGGTCGAGCCAACGAGGAAATCGAGCCAAGCGATGTCGAGCCAACGAGTTTCGACTGTACATCAGATCTACGCATAGAAGTACAAAACCACTTTGTCTCTGATAGAATTGTAGATAAGCAAATACTATCTGACTATTTAATAATTTACGTAAATTAAATTGGATATCTGGAACAGCAGTTTGACCATCAGCACACCAACAAGATTTTTTTTAATGAAAACCTGCAGAATTCTATATATATCCTATAAAACAACCACCATCAGACGTAGAAGATCCTACCACCAACAAAGCTGCTTAAACACCCACTTGCATGCAGACAAAATCATGAGTAAGGGCTTTCTCTCCCGCGGGCTTCATTACCTGGCTTGCGTACCACTTTAAGGTACCCAAAGTACAATTATGTGAACTATCGATGCCTGGGACCTATTTACAGAAACATCATAAGTAAAGATTGTACCTTTTTCTTAAATTCAATAATTCCCTTCACTGTTTTATTTCAAAGATATAAAGTGTTATGCCTAGTATATATCCTGCAATTAAAATACGGACACCAAACCTTATAAAAATGAAACTCAATTGTAAAGATAAGTTTTTTTGAAGAAATATAAAAATTCCAAATTTTACACTTAAGTAAAATTTGTTGAAAATTTCTTAAGATGCTGCTGTAATACAGACCCTAGTGACCGAAATGTATTTAACTATGATTGTAAAGGGTTTAATGACGGAAGTGTTATATGAGAAACGAGAAGCGTATTAAGGGGATTCGATTTCGAAACAACGTAAACAGTTAGGGCTAGGGTAGTCCATTGTCGGCAACCACGGCACTTTCTTCCGTTACACTGCATACACAACTAAGCATAGCGTAGTATGTATCGGGGGTATCCGACGATGGGGAAAGTTTTGAATCCCCGCCACCATTTTAATTATGCATAACATATGCCATATGACATCCATCCAGGTTATTTCAAGTTCGATTTTATTTAAAAAAAAGAACTCAAAATACAAACTGCAATATATTTATCAAAACATAATTGTTATTCATTAATTTTGATATTAGTAAGCATAAGGCATTTCCCTTTCATATGAGACCAAAATTATGTAAAGTCACCATTCATCACCATTTACAATATTTCCAGTGGCACTCTGAAATAAATATTGCCTGTGTTCACCGGATACCTTAGTAAAAACACAGTGAAACACCGGGGAAAATTAGTAAGAAAAAGGCATACTCGCTTTCATTTGTGCTAATATGTATTTATGGACGCAAGAATACCCATTATGAAATCCGAGATGATTAGAAAAAGCCCGGGGCAGTATTATGATATCATCTGTAATAGATCATGTGTACAATGGGGCTCATATAAATGACATATTTAAGTGCGCTTTCTCTTTTAAACGTGTGTGATCCAACCACGGGGCTTCTATTATTACAAAACATCGCTTTAACAATTATGCATTCTCCTGGCATTAAGAAAATGTTTCGAATTATGTTTTACATAAAACTCCAGTAATTGTAAGTTCAGCCAGTTTAATGTTGTATTTTCGATACGTTTATAATGTTTTCGTAAGACACAATTATGATATCGTTAATATTTCCATTTTTCAACTGTTTTAGTTGGGTTTCTACAGCAGTAAGTAATTATGGGTACCCTTTAAACACGTACACAAAATGTTGGTAGAAGCAGAAATCGGTCAGGAGAGTTCAATAGAACTAAGTCTATTGGTTGAAAGAGTATACGATTAATTGATTGATGTTTATTTAATTAAAAAACGACATCATAATATACACATTTGATTATATATATTACTGGGGTAGTTTCAATAAAAGTCATAAATTGATTCTAGCAGTTAATTGAAATCATCTTACCGTCATTGTTTCATTATTTTGCTACATATTTGTTTGTTTGAACTGAACTTTACTCAGGACTTTTAATGAACACAATATTGTGGAAATAAAAAAGCAATGATTTGCCTTGTGAGGCGTTTAAACAGATTTAAGATATGAAATACTTCTAAATTCTCATAAAGAAACAGTCATGATATTCTCGATATTTAGATGTATACTAAAATGCAATACCTGTGGACTGAAAAATATGGACAGATTATAAAGAACTGTGTTTTAGTGAACAACAGCATCGTTGTTAACTTTCAAATCGTTACTGCTCTGGAAGTTTAATGGATAAACGTGTGAGCTGCAATACGGCAAACAACATTTGAGACAACTGTTTCAGCCGTTCTTGCTTTAGTTTAAACTTTATTTAATTTTACAACGATTGTGAAACAAGCTATAACAACTTATATTAATCACTCTCGTTGGCACGATGTTGCGCGAGAGTGTGGTCTTGTGTTGTGGGGGAAACCGGAGAACCCGGAGAAAACCCACTTGTTCGGCTTGGTGACCACTAACCAAACTCACATTCGTTCTTGCTTTATTTAAATATATCAGTACGTCATCAAAACTATCACGTTTATAAGTTAACATCGATGTCATTAATTCACTTTAACAAAGTTCTAAACAATCGGCCCATAGTTGGTTACTCGAATAAAGTTTAGAACTATAATTTCCGTTTAAAGCCCTAGAGCTTATTGCCAATGAACTCCTCGGTATTTATACTTACTATGTGACCAAGGTGACAGGATGATCGTCCAGGGGATGTATTTAATAAGCAGCTTAGTTTGAACTTAAATTTAAGATTATAAACTAAGTGTTTTGATTGGTCTGTATATTTAGCTGACCATTATGATGAATGGACTCACTGATGCATGTCTTACGATAAGGATAAAATCAATATTGAATAATGGCCCAGAGAGGGTACCCCAGACCGCCATCATCCCTTGTCTTATAAACTTGAATTATTATTCATGAACACTGTTATGTAACACCCTTTTCACTACCTCTGACTGATACTGCCTTCTTTGCTATAATGCAATAGAAAATCAACGAATGTTATGTTCCATAACATAAAGAAATGGGAATTGAAGAGTTAATGTTATAGTGTATGTATACCAAATCGTTGTCAATTGGCGGGTTATTGTCGAATAATAGGTTTTGTTTTGGTATTAGTTCTATAAGGGAGCTTAATGTTTAAAAAAAGTTATCTAATAGGCTGCATACATTCCTGGGGGATCGAACCCACAACACCTGGCTCTGTAGGCAGACACTCTACTGCGTCGCTATAATAGCTAGCTCTATGGCGAGACATAATAAGTGCATCTTCTACTCGGTCAATCACTGTGATTCACTAGAATTGTTTTCTGAAAGAACATTGTATTTTTGCATTTTGACTTGCGATATGGATTCTGACGTTCACAGACTTCATTTGAGATTTATTGCTGCGAGTATAATTCTTGCAAATTGCTTTTGAAGTTTCCTAGTATAAAATATATCGGTACAGGGAAGTTAATTTCACGTGTAGGAAACTTATCGCATAACTCTTTCATCGTACCTTATTGTTACAACCTAATCTCTAACAATTTAACCAAAGTGGTAGACCTCCAACAAGTTGTACGGTATCCAAATGATTTCCCAGCAATTGAGACTGTCTTGTTCACAGTAGGACCACTTAGCAAGCAACCATCAAGCTTTAATGCACTTGTCTGGAACATTCAAAGCATCCTTTTAAAGTGAATCCGAAAACAATTGCACCTATCACTCACTAGGTTGCTTCCAGTGTTCCTATTAACTTGATATATGAGTTTCAAATGAGTTGATGGTTTTTTCAACAACGTTAAAAGTTTCTGTTTCTATACAGCAACAAGTGTTTTGCCCTCCCGTGGTTTCGAACTGCGTCTGTATCACGTTATTACTTTGTTTCAATGTAACAGCATTGCGTCACCCTAGTGCAAGAACACAATAACTGCATAAAGAAATAGAAGAAGTTAATGAATTCTTGCAATAAGATGACGATTATTTTGAACATATTATTTGTCAAAAGGTTTAGACTGAAGATATCGATATACATTATATGCCCTTGCGCATTTGAGCATCATTGAAATAGAAAACTCTTCCAAAGGAGCGGACATAAACAATAAGTTATTTTATAGTTATTACGAACCCATTTGTTGCAATTGTTGTCTGTACCTTTTGTTTTTGTGGCATGTTCTGGTTCATTGATTGTTCACTTCTAGGAAGAGGGTACAGCTTATCAAATATTGCCAGTTTCTGACCACTGTGCGCAAGAGTGTGTTTTTTCCTTGTGCTGTAACCATTTTTATTTGCGTCGAACCAACCCTTGTGACACGTATTCCGGGTAAATCATATACTCGATCTTCATAATATGGATACCAAATTACAGTAACAATTGTGGACTAGATCACGGCCGATGTTTTATAATGTTTTTCTTTAACAATCGAGAAAAGAAATCAAAAGTACGTACCGTCTCACTGGACGCAGCCATTTTTAGTCCTTGGTTTAAAACACATGACCCACGTGGTCCTAAGCCTATTTTTAGATGTTACAAAGTGTGTACTATTTATTAATGTATACATGTTAGTCTTCAAATTCATCGAAATTCGTTTGGGAAAATCTATCTTGAACAGATGTACAAAAGTTTTTGTATGTGTCAATTCGTCTTCGTCTTATAATAGATGTGTCATCTACTACGTCTAATAATAGAAGTGTCATCTACTACGTCTAATAATAGAAGTGTCATCTGTGCTTCAAAAGTTACCTGCATGTTTCTGTTTCGCATACATGTTTTTGATGGTGTAACACGTGTAAGCAGAATGTTTATTTCACACTTACCTCTACCTTAAATAGAAAAGTTAGTATTGTTTTAAACACAATGGCATAACACTAATTAATGACTGATTTTTCACTATCAAATAACATAGCCCGTCTTCTGAATCCATTGAATATTATACATGTATAGCTTACTTGGCGAGCATATCGGAGAAGCCTTGGTTTATTTCCGTGCTGATCCTCCCTGCCAACGACTGCATTGTGCCAAAATTAATGTTGACACTTACTGTCCCGTGTTATCCTTGGTTGAAACTTGAGTAGGGTGCAACCGTGTTAGGCGTGTAAAACACAAGTCGTACACAGTTTCTTTGATATAAACACCCAGTTTGACATGCGATGCCGTGTATTGATAATTTTTGTATCGTTTGCTGTTTGATTGTTTTTATCTGTGTGATTCTTTGATGTAGGTAAAATTGGTCGGTTTTTGTACTAGCTGTAACCTTTTTAAAGAAAAACAGTTAGTATGTTAATTTGAGCATTGACTTCCTCTGATCTGAATGTTTTTTCTCTGATATCTATAAAGGATTTTACGACAAGTAGCCCCAATGACCGAAAAGGTAACACCGCAGGTGGTTGTATCAGATATGTATTACGTCTGACAAATGTTTTATCTGAACGTCAGACATAGAAGTTTTTTACTTTAGAAGTTCAAGGGGAATTTTGAAGCATGGGGGAAGTTACTTCAACATTGAATAGGAAATAACGCCAAAGATTAAAAGATTTTAATTTACCCCCCCCCCCCCCCCAAAAAAAAAAAAAAAAAAAAAAAAAAAAAAAAAATAATAATAAATAAATAAAAAATAAAATAAAGAAAAAATATATTGTTGTGACATCGTATACGTGACCCGCCCGAGAGAAGAGTTAGAAGGGGGTCAGAGCTGCTAAAATGGGCTCTGTGCCCGTCACAATGATTCGGTTTCAATGATTCACCCCCATGGTGGCCCAGAGCCCCGACTTAGACTTTCATCCCATCCGATTATAATCAGAGCCGAATGTTCAATTGATTTTTGATACGATATCTTGTTAAATTGGTTAGCTTTAAACCTTTAACGATATACGGGGTGTGGCTTCTCTAGTGTGTATTATCCTTCACGTCACTAAAATCATGCCACTTTTCAAGTGTTAGCTGGTGTGGGCAGAGGCGATCATTTAACAGGAGAACAAACAGCTCATGTTGATCGAATAGCAGTTCAATATTTACATGGGACAGAAAAAGACATTCCATTGACGAGACTACGAGGTCGCGAAAACTAACTTGCCCCGATGATAAGTCAATACCGAAGGTATTTCTCGAGTGAATCTTCCGCTCTTAAACTTCAAAAGGGCTGCTTACTGTTTGTCAAATCTTTAATACAATCTTAACTTCTGATATCACTGGAACAGCATTGACTGAAATGATTATTACTGGACCGCAGTTCAGATTTCAATGCATTTCATTAGGCGGACAGTCATTAGCCCCCGAGTAAATAATATAGTAAAATTGGCCCATTTTTAAATGTGGTAATAATTGCTCACACGACAATCGTTCAAAGATAGCGATTATTTTCGGAAAGCAGAAAAAATCATCAACTTTTGTTTTCAGCTTGTCAACAGTGAACAGCTTTGAAAATGTGTTTGATTATACTAAAAGGTAAATGGCATCTGTACTGGCTTTACGGTCATTTATTCGTCTTAAACATTTAATTTCGACTAAATTGATGGACGTGGAAGCAATGTTTAACAGTCTTAAATTACCTAAATCCACGTGGATCTGCGCCAGTACCTATGTACGCATTTAATAGAAATACAATAGTTCAATATCAAACGATTTTCACAATACATCTCTGACACCGGCTTACGTGTGGGTTTCGTCTGAAGCTGCTGTTTTCGCTACTAAATGGTTTATTGCGTCTCGACAAGTTAATTGCATAATCATATTTCATTTCAGACCTGTCTGCATATTTTCATTGTAATTTGCTGATAAGCCCAAGTGCAGACGTATTGTAGATTGTTAAATTTCACGAGGAATTAACGTTCGCGATTTTTACAATCGATCGGTATCCGAATAAAAACGCCGTGTTTACATACCCGAACCCGATAAGATTGATAATGATAATACTGCTGACTTATACTTTGTGACTCTCTAAAAACTTTTGCTCGCGTTTTCTGTTATCTTTGTAACAATGTTTCAATTTATCAATGGTTGTCCTTGTTAGCATTATGACTTAGCGAATTTAAAATCTCGTGAAATTGTTCGAGACCATAAAATTTCCAAAGAGGACCTCACGAAAACTATGTAACCTACAGCTTATCATAATCAAGGCCAATACAAAACCGTAGTTCAAACGCCGGGCGTGTATCCATATTAATTTAATAAAGTGGCGATTATGACAGAGTTAATATCATGATCCAGTTTCTATTAGCCTAGATTGTTCTTCTAATTTTTTCGGAAACAATAAAAACTCAATTATCAAGCTTATCTGAAGATACCAGATTATTGTGACGTAAGCCTACATCGACGCATCGAATTCTCTGGAAAGTACTATGTTTCTCTATTAAGAAAAGCACGTGTTAAAGGTACTAGCTCATGTTTCTGCCAAATGCACTATTTTGTATGACGTAATAAGGTTTGGCAAATCATTATGAGTGTTAAAACTAAGATAAAAAATAGCTGGAACTCATCAGTTAATGATGATAAATATGAGCTCAAATATCATCTTTGAAGACCACATGTTTTATTAGCGTTAATAACAGTTTGTTTTTGCGTGATTGGTTGATTGCCATTATCACGTGATGTTATCAATGTATTGTTAAAATGTAAAAAAATATCCATCAATTGTGAACTGTTGGCCTGGTGTTTCCTTTTTTCTTGGTGGGTTCGCATCACACTTAAACCAAAATACTTTTTTTACTATAAATTAAACTAGTTTCTGGTCCCAAAACATGAGCGAGTCCCTTTAAAACTCGTGCATTAAAGTTAAAGCTAGGGTTTTTCCATTTGTCAATGTGCATGCGTAACCCGTATATGACTACGATACTTGCGTAACGCAAGTTAACTTTTAAAAGGAAAGTTATCCCAAATTACATCTATCAAAGCCGTGGCCGAACATTCATTACGCAAAAACGCGCTTTCTTACAAGGCTGTTTCATAATAAACGCATCCTGAATTAACGAAAGTCGAACGTTTACGAATTGTAAAACAACTAGTTTCTTGTCAGTTAACCATGTGAGAACATGGTTTGTTAACGTTGAAGCAAATGGGGAGATATAAATAGAAACTTCATATCCAAATTCAGAGGTTATTCAAGATATCACTTGTCGAAAGTACATAAGAGTCATAGAGAGACTTATTTGTAATGCTTTTGGTAACGCCTATTATAAAATGCAAATCAAAGCACTTAATTACTGATATTTCTGTGAGCCGTATATGCTTAGATTCGATCAACCCCTCTTCAAGTACTTCCTAATGTTGTGAAGGATTGTCTTTGGTTAAGGGCTTTGGGTTATAGAGCAGTGACCTTCGCCACCAATGAAGTTGTTTTTTTACAATCAGTTTATGGGGAGTTTTTTTTAAATGTACACGAAATGAGTCACTCTAGTTTGGCGATCTTTTATGAAATAGAATGCGAAATAAATTGTAAAATCGGGTTAATATTTAGTTGTAAGCCGATGTATAAACTTTACAACTGAATATTTACGTCATTAAATGACGCTGTAAAAATATTCGATGTCATGGAAATTGGTACGCCATGGAACCGATTTTTTTCCCCTGTACTTGTTAGTATTTAAATGTTAAAAAGGTAAAAATGGTGTTGCTCTATTTATTGGCTCAAAGGTCTCTGGTATAAATAAACCCTTCACGTCATTGCATTCAACATTGATATTTTATCAGTATTTTGACTCGAGATCTCAAAACCACTTAAATAGAAGGACAATATTCGGTCAAAAAGAATAGTTAGAGTACTTGAAACGCACATGGCACAGCCGTGTCAAGCTGTTAACTCAGGAACCGCCATAAACAGGATGTTGATGATAGATCTAAATATTTCATTGACTAGCAGACCGATGCCATTTATGGCGCAAGGCGCCAATTGACAAAACCACGGTTTAGGAAACAATCAACTATATTATAGTGAATCTGTTTAAGTGTTACCGGAAATAGGGCGATGGTGGTTCGGTTTGCGCCGCGTAATTACCTTCTGAAGACTGTTGTCACGCGCCGCCGCCATCTTGAAATGCGGGGGCAGTTATAATTAGATGGCATACACCGGAAGTTAATATGACATGACCGGATATTGAAATATTTTACGTACGGTTTTTATTACAATGCATTGATAGATTTCTCTGATGTCTCGCCGATACTCAATTTATTTTTCATTGATAAATCTAATAATACTATTCAGCGCGCCATTATTAGAGAAGTAAACTGTGATAGCAGGCCCGAGTCCACAACAAATTGCTCCATAATTTATCAAGCTTGCCTTGTATCTTTTATCAGGGCATTTCCATTGATAACTAAAAACTTCATTGACGTAAACACAGACAGTTCATTGACGAAGATTATCGCTTTGTACAAATAAAATCTTCAAATGCAAACAGGCAATTGAAAATGCAAAACATGTTAATCGCAAGCACATGTCGCATGACTACGTTTTTGTAGTAAACTGCACATACTCCAAAGCATTTAAAAATGCAATTAAGCGATGTTCCAACCCATGTTTTTATATCAATGTAACCTTTATAAGACAAAATGATAGCCTATTATGTAAGAATCACAAATCTATCTGTTAGTTCCAAAGTCCAAAATTCCTGGTACTCGTTTCAAAAAAGATCAATCTTAGACGTAAATTGGATTTATCTTAGTTTCATATTTGTTTTTACTTTGTTGTATTTGTTTTCAATGTACTTTAGCTTGTATTCAAGATGAATAGATCGTTGAGAAAAATAAAACAAACCCACGTGTTGCTATGTGAAATGTTCGTAGAGATTTAAGAGATTTGAAGTTACGACTAAGATACCATTCAGTCCAAATGAAAACGATAATTGCGGGTTTTCAAATTCCACACAGCGGTTACTTCCCTTTGTCGTACAGTACTCACTGCCATGACGATATTCACGTGATGATGATGATGATCTCATTCACGTGACGTCATTCCAATAAAAGTAAAAACTGTCTTTCGTTTGAAATGTGAACTTCGAAAATAACATTAGTTGATTGAATCTCAGTAAAATATTGTCTGAATACGTATAAAAACTATTTTTAAAAGATAGTGTAGCTGATTTCCAGCTATTTTCGTAGATGTCAACGTCTGTTTGTCAATGAAGATCACTGCGTATGAAATTAGGGAGCTGTAACGTACATTACGGGAGTTAAACAAGTTCTGGCGGTCTATAACCGTGCAGAATAAAACAGAAAATGAAAATACACATGAAAAGAAAATGGCATTGTTATGCTTGATAAAACAAATCTTGTTACTGGTTTCTAAATGTAATCAGATGACCTATATTTTCTCCAAAATGATCAACTTAGACTAAGATGTCTGTTTCACCAAACATATTGACCAAAATAACCAATTCGATGGGTGAAAGACTTAACTGATATCGTTTTTAGCGACTTTAAGTGAACAATTAGATAGATACTTTTGACATTTATACTTCGAATGGTAATGTACAACAACATATTTGAATTCAATTCTGCTTCTTGTCTTTCAGCACCAACTAGAGAAATATGGGTACCTTCAATGTCAAGTCCAGAGCCGACACAAGCGGTCGTTTTTCCCGGACTTCTCCGAGGGTGGGGCCAAATACGGCGCTCTACTGGAAGGGAGCCTACCGCCATGCACAAATCGAGAAGTTAGAAAAGCTATTAAACAATATCAAAAGCAATACCATTTACCCGAGACGGGGGTTGTGGACAGACGGACAAAACGCTTAATGAGCACGTCACGGTGTGGGAACTCTGATAAGGACGAGGACTTAGTAGGTGAAGATTCTTTACAAGTGACTGAAGCTACAGATAGAACTAGTACTAGTGAATTGTTACATACTTTTGTAAAACAAAGTTCAGATAGTATTTCAAATAAGGGTTCTAACGGACCATCATTAAGTGATCATTTTAAAAGTCAGCCGTGGAAGCGGTCAGCTAGCAATACAAACTCCATGTTAAATGTCATATCCGGATCGTTAAGGTCTCGCAGAGATGCATCAACATCTAGTCTAGAACGAAGAAAAAGATACTTACACGATTATGTGAATAGATTAAAACTTGAAGACCCTATGTTGTTTAAACCTGAAATTGAGGGCGATAGTGATTCCAAAATTATTCAAATTAAGAAAAGATCTGTTGCAGTAACGGAACACATAGAAAAATCACAAGCTAGTGCGCTGCAAAGTTCGCGGTTTGCTGAAGATGGTCAGAAATTTGAAAAGCAGGTGATCAAATGGAGATTACTGGAGAGTGGGTACAGTACCCGGATACCCGTGGAGGAGCAGAGGTCAACCCTGGACCTTGCCTTCAGAATGTGGAGCGAGGTGATTCCACTCAATTTTCTGGAGGTGACGGATGGAGACATTGCCAGTGTGGATATCGAGGTCGCGTTTGGAACTGGTGAGTGGCTACTTAAATATTCTCCATCCAGCGATGCCATAATGTAGTAGAATGCTTCTGTATGTTTGTTGTATGTGTGTTTTGTGTGAGTTGTGAAGCTGTCAGGGGACTTGAGGCGAATTTCGGCTCTAGAAAGGGCCGAAAACACACTGGCATGTACTTGTATTTTCAAATGTATTGTTGGACATTCTTGGTAAAAAGAATCCATTGAAAAAAGTCCATTGTTAAGTCTAGCAGTTTGCAATCACAATAAAAAAACACACTATCACCTTAATGGCCAGTGAACTTGTCATAGACATATTCTGCACCGTGATGAAATAAAGTAGCCTTTTCTATGAGCCTTGGACATCCTATTGACCTTAAAATCGGTAAATTATCCGCTCAAATCATGTCTGAAACTTGCTTTGCAAAACATCACATTGCCTAAGTCAACCATAGCAGCGGCATTATTGAATTGCAAAACATAGTCTTGAATT
Organism: Mya arenaria; assembly: GCF_026914265.1. Taxonomy (NCBI): domain Eukaryota; kingdom Metazoa; phylum Mollusca; class Bivalvia; order Myida; family Myidae; genus Mya; species Mya arenaria. The sequence goes on along the minus strand of NC_069133.1, from coordinate 39,075,472 downwards.
TCTTGCATCGACCTTTTTAATCATGACTCCCGTAAAGTATTCTGAACTATTCTAAAACGTTACCTTGACATTGAAATGAACACTTGAACCATTTAAATGCTTATTTTTATACTTAAAAACGCCCTGATCTTTTAGCAATCGCCTTTATACAATGACCTTGTAAGTGATAATACAGCTTATGGTAATAAGATACTACTTACGTGCAAAACGCTTGCTTGTCAGTTGCGTATCAACAAAAAAATTAATCTTTGCACGTATCGGCAAAATCTGCTCTCATTAAATAAACATCTCATGTTCTTTTTTTTACAGTTTTTCATTAAAGGTTGCAATTTGCAATGCTGAATATATGTAGATAAGGTGTATTAAACAACCATAAAGTGATTTTCATGACTCAAGCAATTTTTTCATTCACCGTCTCGGGAATAAAGTGTTCTGTTCTATTTTCGGAGTTATTTACGACATCATCTTGCATATTGCCACACTTGATAGAAACCTAATTTCCTGTGAAACAATACATGTCAATTTCATGCTATTTTTACCCCTGCCATTACACCGCTATTCTGATGACATGCCTATTTTAACATTCTGTTTATTATGAGACAGAGACAGGAAATACTCTGGTTGCTGTGTCAGAAAAAGAAAATGGACACCTTAAATTTTTTATATAATATTCCATCGTATCCGTATTTTAGAGAGGCGTATTGGCCAAATTGGCGTAAAACATGTTTAATTAGATTATTTTTTTTAATATCAATCATTCGCATTTATACCTACAACGGTATACGGGATGGCAAAGCCTGTCTTTCAAATCCTTATAATTCACATTTACCGATATCATATTTTCTGCTTAGTCCTCTGCCTGGAAGCTGTTCCTATACGGTTTGACAAATAGTTGCGTTACAAAATATCAACGGATCTTAGCATCCCAAAGAAAGATCATCATAGCGTGTGGCTGTTTTTTCCCCCTTAAAACTAAATAATAACTCACGGCCTAGTTAGACACGGTAGGACTATAAATTGGCCGTGAAATGTTCGATATAAAACTCTCAAGAGAAACGTGTGGGCCTGATCTGAACATTAGAAGAACGATCGCTAGTCTTGTAATAGGAAATTTATGGGCAATTTGATTTTATTCCTGGGTGATATTAATTGGTCTTGTTAAGATATGGTTTATTTTCGGTGGAAGAAATGTTTGCATGACACTTAATTTTCTATAATAGGTGCTTAATTAATAAATATTTCCCATTCTGTTACCGGAAGTGATGCCTTTTCTGAGCCAGTTCCGGTAAAGCTCGATACATGAGCGTCATAATTCGTTTGATTTGAATAAACGATTCATTAAGGCTGAAATAACTGCAACAAGTCTATGAGAACGGCTTCCTGCCAACTTGATCTATAAAAGCAAAATGAATTCGATTTTTGAAAATTTACTACCTGCATTTTATCGCCTGCTTATAATTGAAATAAAAACAGTAAACTGGCGTACTGGTTTGGACAATTTGCCATTATTTGTTGCCTCAACAGAAACGTTAAGCTTATAATCATGTCAAAATGTGTACATTCAAAACATACCTGGTGCATATTATTTTCGTCCTGAATATTTAGTTTTATTTTCGGACGCTTATTTGCATGTTTTTAATGATTATGAGAACAGCAACATTAAAACAACCTGTTTGATAATTGTTTCCATCAGTTTGTTTGTTTTTTGTTTGTTTTCATTTTCATTAAAGGGACTTGCTCGCAGATTTCATGTGAGCAAAGTTTCTTTAAAAGCTTTGTTGAAATTGAGTTATATCACTTTATTGTGAACACACATCAAATAGCAACTGGTAAATACTTTTTTGAACCTTAGTTTTTAAATCTAAGTCTTATATCATGCAATATTCAAAAAGCGTTACTACATCTTTTTTTTCTTCTTTTTTTTTTTGGGGGGGGGGGGATATATAACATCTTCAATCAATAATGACAAAATCAATAAAGCTCTTTTATGGACAATCGATGATGTTTGATCATCAAAAATGACAATTTTTGTTCAAATTTCAGAAATGTTTCTTTTCATGGAAAAATTAGCAGTTTCAATGTATGACCGCAATAACACGTGAAATAGTCCCTTTAAATTTTAAGTGATAATCAGATACAGGAACTCGAACAACATAATCAGACACCCGCTCAAGGTATCAGTTTAAATTTTAACACGTATCTTTAGGAACAGTCTAGCAGATTTTCTTGCTTTGATCGTCGAAGATATATTTACCGAAATACAGATAATTGTTTCGTTTTTTAAAGATTTTAACAGTGTCTGTCGATAATGGAATCAAAAATGCGATATGCCAGAATTGGGGGATAATTTTTATGCATTTTGAATTCAGTTTGTTCCATGACATTTATAATAAAATCGGTCGAGTATCTTACAAGAATCATAACAAAACCTAATGTTATATGAAGGCCGTTCTGCTAGGGAGGTCCGGGGGCATGCTCCTTCCGGTAAACATATTTCTCTCAAATGCGCGCATGAGCCGCTCCCGGCGTAAGCTATAATTGCGTCACCCACAAAACCGATTTATTCTATTTATACAAGGTGTGCTTCAGCGTGAATGTAAAGCACCAGTCAATTGTAAGCACGCCCCCCCCCAGGTCCGGGGGTATACCGGGGATAGCCGGGGAAATGGGTCGTGTTTTTACCTTTCAGGTGGCCCCGCAGTGCCGGGTGAATGCGGTGGTTTTGTCTTCGCTTTAAATATAGCGGGGAATGGGCCTTACCTAGGGTCCCTGGGGTGCGGGGGCATTTGGCGGGGATATTACGATCTGTTCGTCCCCGCAGGGCGGGGATTTTAGCCGGGGTTGGCTGGACCGAAAGTCAAAGTCCCCGCTATTCCCTGGACCTGGGGGGGGGCGTAGTTACAATTGACTGGTGCATAAAGTTTCATCACGGGGGCAGTTGGTGATGTAACTGTTTCGTAACACGTTGCCAAGGACAACGTTCAATAACTAGCATGCGGTATAAGTAAATAGCGCTGTTATTTATCCGCACGATAGTTATATTACCCCTAAGCCCTGCCTCCCTGTTACCGTTCCGATATGGGAATTAATGCATTATCGAAAACAAAGAAAATATATGGTCACTTTAAATAATTCGAATGCCGGGAAATACAGTGCCTATCATATTAATAATATAACCATTTGAAGGAACCATTTATGTGTTGATGCCAGGTAAAAGAAATATCCAAACATTTTGACAGCCGACCAATATAAGGCCATACCAAATTAATTATTTGTTATCTAACATTTTGGTATTAAAATATTAGGATGGATTAAGCGTTTTCTTCAGATACTTTGTGGGTGGGAGTGGTCTAGTGGAATGGATGAACGCCTCTCACTCAAGAGATCGTGGATTCGATCCCTACCAAAGAAACCTAGAAAATATACAGTACTCTTTCGACTCAATAAAAAACAGCTTTCCTCACAATGGTGCTAGATTTTTTTAGTATATACAATCAAACCTGGTCGGACGGACACCTGTATTTAACGGCAACCTGTATTAACCGGACACTTCAAATGTTCTTCATACGTTTATACTTTATAAAGTACTTGCACTAAGCGGTCGCAGTCACTACTATTTGATCACATGAAGCCTTGTTAACACTTATTTTTGGGGCACTATATATTGGCCACGATAAGAAGTGAATGTTAATGTGAATTTAAAAATAGGAACATTTCCAAAAACAAAATACATTAAATTATTTTCTCAAAAAGGGGATAAAATGGGATAGGTTGTTGACATGATCAGCATTTTCGCAGACGCATTACATGAAATGTGACTGGTGATGAGCTGGTGATAGTCGAGAACACTCCTAACACATAACACTAAAAGTGTTACACCGCCAAATGGCACGTGGGAGGAATGCCAGACTCTCTGGAATCTGCATAATCCGAATATCATTTCATGACAATGAAATCATGATGTGTCCATTAGCTCATTTGCGCAGAAATGCTTAGAAATTCCTTAATAACCGATCCCATCCGTAATCATTTGGATGTCACCGGATGTAGGCGACAGCTTGTGGATTGGATTTCGGCTGTTTGTGCCAACCGGGAGAAGATATTGTTATATCAATTAGCATAGAATATATATACTCAATATTTGCCAATAGCAATGGTGACGGAATGTGTATTCATCTTAATATATCCCCTTATCACAAAAAGACAGACAGCCAGGCGGCCATACAGACAGGCAGCCAGCCAGCCTACCAACCAGGCGAACGGAGGGACAGACAGACAGACAGACATACATACAGACACCCAGCCAGACAGACAGGCAGCCAGCCAGCCTGCGAACCAGACGGACGGAGGGACAGACAGACAGACAGACAGACAGACATACATACAGACAGACACCCAGCCAGACAGCCAGTCAGCCAGACGGACGGAGGGACAGACAGACAAACAGACAGACAGCCAGGCAGACATACAGACAGACACACAGCCAGCCTACCAACCAAACTGACTGAGAGAATGATAGACAGACAGCCAGGCAGACATACAGACAGACACACACCCAGCCTACCAACCAGACGGGCGGAGGGACAGACAGAAAGACAGTAAGGCAGACATACAGAAAGACAGCCAGCCAGCGTACCAACCAGACGGGCGGAGGGGCAGACAGAAAGACAGCCAGCCAGCGTACCAACCAGACGGACGAACAGTAGGACAGACAGACAAACAGACAGGCAGACAGCTAGTCAGCCTTCCAACCAGATGGGCGGACAGACAGACAGACATTGCAGGGCAGAGCAAATAGCGCAGGACAAGGCAGAACAGACAGATATACAGACACTAGAGGCACGTTTTCGCTTCCTCTTAAAATGAACACCAATTTTTATTTATATGTCTACACAATTTGGTTAAATACATGAGTAATATTGAACGAAATGTTTTATTTATAACATGACTCGAAATTGCGACTTTCGTTTGCGGGATTACACGTCTGATCTTGTTGACGGGTTGGTCATCAGCCGACGATTCAATGCATTAACATTTCTCATTTATTTCTGTTGATTGGTTTACGAAAAACTCGCTTAAACCACAATTTGTATTTTAATGATGATTTATTATACAACTGTTCAGGTGTTAAATGTTATTAATTTTTTGCTTAATTAGTTAAATCATGAAGTGCAAGTCCGTTTAATTTCTAAGAAAATGTGCATGACAAATCACACAAATGCAGAAATAATTTGTAAATTTTGACATTAACGGGCTTTATTGCGACAGTTTAAAAACTAAAAGTAAGAAACAAGAAAACTTAAAACGCTCTTGAAAATAATTAAGACGCGCGGTTCTTAGCTCTTGACAGAATACTGTCAAAACAAGAAAGAAGCCGTGACTTTTAATTTAAGACTAAGGAAAATTGCCCAAAAGTTTAAATGATAGATGTATCTTTCTTGACATATAATTGTCTATTTTAATTTTACTCGTTTCGTAACCTGAACAGATGTTACACTGCGTATCTTTTAATAGGTATATTCCATATGGTGGTGTCAACGGGAATATCGTTCGTAAGCTTTATTTAGACAAATCTAGGAGTCATTAATTATTGAGGCCACACGAATATTTTGTTTCGTTGTACAGGTTTAACAGCGAGCGAGCGAAATAAAACTATAAATAAAATGTTTCTTTTCCCTTAAGACCTGTGCGGGCGAATGCGAGAAATAATTTTTCATATAGTGAATATTTTGAATAATAATCCTGGCCATTGACAACATTATATATCTGTTTTAATGCAGGATAAAGGAATTACCCCACCAAATAGTCATGTTATAAATCTCTTTCAAGTTTCAGTCTTCCGGAAGTTGTCGCAGACATATAATTCTATATTATTATGTTTTTGTGTGACTGTAGATGGATGCATGAGAAACAGTTTTTAGCATTTGTTTTACTTTTTCTGAGAAAAAACGTGCGGTCGCTTAAAAAAGTTTGTTTTCTTTTGCATTTTTTTTGAAAAATAGGTGCGTAAGTTCGTTCAACGAAACATCGATTATGCGTAGCCTTGTCGTGATTAATATTTTGTGCTTTAAATACACATGTGACCGACACTATGAACAGCGACTTTTATTGTTAAACATAAGAAAATGTGGTCCCCAATATAACCAGTATTGTCAAAACGCGTACATTACCGTCAACAATTTTCCCGTCGTAACTTCACGTCTGAATTAATGAGAATGCACTGTGTCGTTTTGTTTAACTTGTGTTTGTTCACTAGACACGATTCCTATTTTAAAACAAAACGTTAATTTTTGTTTGTCTGGTCGTGGTGGGTTTTGTTTTTTCCCGACCGTAGACAAAATAGCCGTTATATCCAGGTGTTCAAACATGCGCACGTGCTGTTGATCAGAGGTTTCCAAGCGTTTGTCTGTTTGCCTGCTGATCAAAACGTTTCTGGTTGGCCCTAAAAGAACATCAAAACGATAAAGGAATAAAACCCGTCCAGAACCTGATCTTAGATCATATCTTTAACATATTCTTATCTCCAATTAAAATTGCCGATCGAAGCAAAAAAAACCTTTTTTGGGGAAAAAAAATAAAAGAACAAAAACTGACCGATATTTTAGTGATATTAAAATGACTAATAATGAAAAAAAAAGTAATCAACGCGTTCGACAAATTAAAACTTGAAGAAAAGAAAGAAATTACGTAATTTGTTTTAAAGATCTAATATGTCGATAACACTGTGGCATAACGAATTAATCAACAATAATTAATCATGTTTGTAATAAATCGGCATCGCCGCGTTTATCGTTCATATATTCTCCATATAAATAAACGACTATTACGGCACGAAAAGGAAACAAATTGATACACAGTGATCTCCCCTGAAGAGAATAAGTGAACTGCATGGAGTCGGAATAAACAAGTCATACGCATAAATATGTAAGATCACTCGGAACACTTCGGCAATCTCCGCCATACGACGAGCCTCTGACGTATGCCGGTGCATTAGTAAAAGTAGTTCGTTAAATTAATAATAAAAATATTAATTAAGTGTATTTTAATTTTTATTACTAAGTTCGAATTGAATAGTGAAATGAATCGTTGCATAAACCAGTATACAAATTATTAGAAGTAAAGACCTAAGGCTTTATTTTTAAATTATTTTTTGGCTAAATTGAAATTACTACGCGATCTACGTGCAGCGTAGTTAAATGTGAAGAATTCTGACATTGTCAACCGTCCATATACATTCGAGGTTGCTTTCGGATGAAAATGTCCTAGGTCCTCTTATTGACATAATACAGATGGATCATTGTTTTAAATTAATAATCTAAAAATTTCTTAATGGCAACAAGTTGAATTTCTGGATTTCCTCAGATGTTTGTTCATTTCTAATGGTGGCTATATTTACGTCCTCTTATCAACAATTGAACGATACGATCGCTTTTTCGACACTTTATTTTTTGTCAGTTAAAACATTTATTTGATTTTGCAAGCAAAAACGGTCAAATTTATTTTTAGCACTGACGGAAATTTTTCATCGTACGTTATTCTTTCGTATGAACGCTGATTAGATCGCTCATAATATTTACACAAATATGAAACAGAATAACGACCACATGACACGTCGATAACAACAATGAATGGCTTATCGAATAAGATCTTTATTGGAAATGGCCCCAGCACCCCGACAGCAAAAAAAGGTTGGCAGAGGGTTGCAACCGGCGCGTCTCCACTTTAATTATTCAAGTGGCCGTTTCATTTCAATATGGAAGGAAATATATGCTTAAAATACACAGCATGTACAACGTCAAATGTTTTGGGGTGAAAATCCATCACAACCAAACACCCCAAACCACCACAGACCTTTTTTTTGGTTCTTGTGGAAGGCGGTGCATATCCAAAGTTGAGCCCCAACGCACTTTCCCTTTATTGCGAAATCCTGGAACCGCCCCATGCAAGAACGACTCAAGAGAGCAGACAAACACAGTTTGTTTACCACTACCAAACGACACACTTTATTGATACTCAGGGACAAATATCCCGGCCCACTACCTCTCAGAATGTTTTCGTTTGTGTTAATAACTCACAAGATTAAACCGCCCTCATTCTGGCAAAAACAATTTGGTCAAAAAGCGCAATGTTTTAATCAAGTACCATTAAGTCGTCCGAATTCACTTGAAAAATAATCGGATTATAAATCAAATAAATAAAATAATATCAGGCGTATTCTTATATCATATATCAGTGGATCAATTTTAGTAAATAAAGTACCTTCGACAAAAAACCTTCGACAATTAAGTTGACGGAGTAGTACTTTTCTCATTGATTATTATAATGTAAATAAAATTGTGTGTATTTTCTTTGTTTTCCAGGTTCTCATCAGAACTGCAAGCGGGACTTCGACGGCCATGGCGGCGAAATCGCCCACTCGTTCTCTACCGGAAATATGCATTTTGACGACGACGAGTTCTTTCAGACCATGAATGCGCACTCAACAGATGGAATCTACCTTCTGCGCGTGGCCGTGCACGAGATCGGTCACGTGCTGGGTCTACTCCATACCGACAAGAAGTATTCGATTATGTACGCCATTTACGAAAAGGAACACTCGGGTCCCGTGTTTGAGCTTGGATGGGAGGACCGAAAACTCGTGCAACAGTATTACGGTAAGTTGAACACAAGAGCTCCGCGGGTCGACCGCCAACGTCCGTCTGCGTTTTCTTCTCAACTGAACAAGGGCATACTTCGACAACTTTACCAGTTACATATGGCCTTGCTATATATGTGTGTATTGTCTCTGAGAACATGCCTAACCAAGTTCCATTTGAATATCCTGAATGCGTTTAGGGTTATGGCCAACTCTAAGGTTTTTGAATTGCGACGCAGACGACGAAACCGACGACTATCTCAACACACCGACGCTTTTCCTTCGAAAAATCGACGACCTCATAAAACGACTGGTCAATAGCCAAATCGATTGATTGCAAATAGTCGGGGTTGTTTCCAGTTAATGCATTGGCTAATGCAATCACGTGGTATTGTTTATTTGAAAAATAATGATTCATTAAAACGATTCGATTGGTTAGTAGTTATTATTGGATAAATACTGACCAATCTGAGCATTTTGGAAAACTTTGACCAAACCGTTTTTGCAGGAGACCCATTTTTGGCATTTCTTAGCAGTGTCACATTTCCTTCATTTAAAATTGTGTTTTTTTACATATTTTCTGACCAGGCGTCTGCAAAGGCAAGTTCAACACTGTTTTCGACTGGGTCCGTAGAAATGACCGCGGAAAGTACATCTTCAATACCTACTTCTTCCGACAACAATACTACTGGATGTACGAAAATCATGCCAACCGAACGCGCTACGGGGACCCACTTCCGATCACGAACGAGTGGCGAGGAGTTCCGGACGAGCCCGACGGCTATGCCCACGTGCTTATAATCACTGTGGACAATAATATCGTCGACGATGCTTATTTCTTTAAAGGTATGCAATTTATTGATTTAAATGTTCTTACAAAGATTTATATACACATATACTTTACTCCGTAGTAATACGTGTTCGTTTGCATATTTCTAAATTGCAATGCATTTTACATCTGAGATTTCATCATCTAGACCATAATGGTAAATTAGGTCATTTTGAGGGGTTTAAACCAAAATGTTTTATATGCATCTTTATCTAAATTCACTTAAAACATTTTCGCTTTCAATCCTTGAAACATAACACAACAGATGGTTGTAATAAAACATTGTAAAATGAATGGACTTTTTTGGAGTTATGGCAGGAAATCTCTACTAAAGTGTTAAAATAGTTCGCTAATAATTAATGCCTTTTCAAATGTGCAGTAGCAAAAATGTATCATAAGAGATAGATTCAGAATGAACGACATTAAGAAAAATAAACGGACAAGATTTTTTTCAAGACCATTGAAATAAAACACGCGACAACCATCCGTCTTAAACATAAATGTTTATAAAACAAAACATTATTTTTATCCAAATAAACAGCGGCATAACATCATTAATTTGCGTTCGCATTTAAGCGTTGACATAATAAATGACTCACACACATTCAAATGAGCGAAATGGAGTTTCGTTGTTTCAAATGTGACATTTCGCTTGTGTTCCGCTTTTAAAAGCAACATCGCATGTCAAAAAACTGTTAATGTGGACATGAAACGTATTTATTGTCACTAACTTTGTACGGCGTGGGTGTTTAATGTTTTCTTAACTGGACAATGTCTGTATTTTGACAAAAGGTCATCTGTGCGGTACTTTTAGTTTTGCAAAGAGTCCACGGATTGGCCAAGTACGCGGAAACAAGGATTTTTACCTAGTCACTGTCAATTGACGTCATTTCATTTGTATGGCCAGAATTGGAGTGCAATTTGATCAAATGATTGGTCTTTTCACGATGATGTTATGATGATTATTAAAAAAAAAGTGAAAAGACCAATTTGGTAACGTGCCCGTCTGTGTAATAACGCAATTAGCAAACAAACTATTTGCTTTCGTTAAACTGTCGTTAAGATAATCATATGATAAAATTGCTATATCATTTTGGCCATACAAATGAAATGACGTCAATTGACAATGACTTACGAATGATTACGAAAGTGCGTTACATCAATTTGAAAAAGGAAAAAAATAACATGGCCAAAAATGGCATTAAAGTCGAGCGCTAAGCTAAAAAATGATATCAAAATAAAAGGAAGATCAGCTAAAGTAAGCATTGCTTCTTGTGCTAGATAGCTTAGTGAGCCTAAATTGAGCACTTGATAACTACAAAGTCGTCGGCCTCGAACCTATAAATCCCTCCAAATACACCTCAGAGCTCAACATGGTAGTTCCATTTTCCATTTTTTCCCTTGGGAGGCCCTCCGAACCCCAAATTGGTTAAAGGGTTAGTCCCCCTCCCACACCCGCCCCTTTCGTGCGAAACATTCACTAAAGCCTGGCTACGCCCCTGGTATTATTTCTACAAGTATGATGAAGGGACCTTTGACTCCATCACAATGCTATTGCCTTTCAAACGCAGATCTGATTTGTGCACGTATGATAACGGGAAATAACTCTCCCCTATTTTCCTCTATAACGATGCCATTATCTTTCAAACGCGGATTTCTACATGTATGATAACGGGAAATAACTTCCATTTTCGTTATAGTCACGATGGTATTCTCTTTCTAACGCGGATTAATACACGTATTATAACGGAGAATAACATTCCCCTTTCGATATCGTAACGATGCTATTATCGGATTTTCACACGCATGCTAAAGGGAAATAACATTCCCCTTTCGGTATCGTCACGATGCTGCGCGGATTACTACATGTATGATAACGAGAAATAACTTTCCCCTTTCGGTATCGTCACGATGCTGCGCGGATTACTACATGTATGATAACGGGAAATAACTTTCCCCTTTCGGTATCGTCACGATGCTACGCAGATAACTACATGTATGACAACGGGAAATAACTTCCCCTTTCGGTATCGTAACGATGCTATTATCTGATTTTCACACGCATGATAACGGGAAATAACTTCCCCTTTCCATACATTCCCGATGCTATTAACTTTCAGACGCAGATTACTACACGTATGATAAAGGGAAATAACTCCCCCCTTTGGTATCGATGCTATTATCGGATTTTCACACGCATGATAACGGGAAAGAACTTTCCCCATTCCATATATTCCCGAAGTTATTAACTTTCAGATGCAGATTACTACACATATGACAACGGGAACTACTTTTACCCTATGGACTTTTACATGTATGTTATATACAAGTAAACCTATATCCTTAGTCATAACAGTTTATCTGACCACATATTATATTATCTTCCAGACGAGGATGTGTACAAATATGATAACGCCAATGATAGACTGACTGAGGGATGGCCCCGGAAAATTCGTGACGTGTTCCCGGCGAAAGTCGGTGGCGAGCCAATCCCTAATAATCTCGACTCGGCGTTTTTCGATATTCGGGACAAAAACCTGTTTTTCTTCAAAAACGACTTGGTAAGTGAATAAATGTATTATATAAATAGTCAAACTTCGTTCTCTATTCATACCTAACTACGTTCATGCCCTTTGTTCGACTGCGTTAGTCAAACGAAAGCCGTTTTTACTTTCTGTTTCACTTTGATGAAGTCCAACCTGCCATTCGTACAATTCATATATGTTTTTGACAATAGTGACGACGGTTTCGCTTCATTCTGAATGTGTCTACGCCATATCCAAATATGCGATTTTCCAGTATTACAACGTATATAGGTTTAGTGTTACCTTTTTGAACCTAACTGCTGAACTATTGCAGTCATAGATCTCTACACATTGAATAAAGACGGACGAAAAAAAAGTGTTCGTTATATCCGGAGATTCGTTATATCCGGAGTCGTCATGTCCGAAATCGTTTTATCCGGTGTTTACTATATCTGCATCAAATATTATTCCAGGTGTACGTGTACGATCCTTTAGAAGCGGAAGACACCCGAGGATGCTGCGTGCGCAAGCGCAAACTTCAGGAGGAGTTTCCCGCAGTAGAAGGGAGCGAACCCCTACCGGACAACTTGGACGCCGTGTATTATTCCCACGTGAACGAGTCCATGTATTTTATCAAGGGGGAAGACGTCTGGCAGAACGTTCACTTTCACGTTCGACAGATACATATATCAAACGGGGTGAAATATATCGGAAAGTGGTATGAGAAATGGTTCGATATTTGTGACGTCACAACCCATTCTACGCACGTGTTTGATTTCAAGAAGAATTCATGATTATCGGTAACAACTCTGAACTATTCCAATAAGTTTTAAATTCAAAATTGATTGAAACGTGTTAAAATGAAAATCAGTATAAGCTAGAATTGCTTCCAATGCAAAATAGATAGTTCGAGGATGGACACAGTTGGGCATGCGCATGCGGGTCATGTGATCTTTTGTCCGTGTGCTTAAACATTAAATGATGACGTCATAATAAAAAATGGCGTCACAAACAAAAACGCTGCACGCATGCGCTGATTTATTTTGGCGCCTGCTAGTTTTCAATCGCAGTTTACAAAACAGCAATGGGTAAAAAACATGTTTTTAACCTTTTTGTGTGTAAAGAATTGACAAAAGAAACAAACGCGTGATGTTAGCTATCATTGTTAATTGCTGAAGATGGTACTGTATTACTAATGGAGAAAACGTGAAAAAACGTGAGATAGTAAACTCATGGCGTTATTCACAAAGGGAACATTACAATGACTAATGCGTCTGGCAGATAACTATTAACAGACAGACACTCGTAGATGGACAACCAAAGATTAATTTATCAGTATTTTGCTGAAAGAACGCTGAGGAGGTTGAGATTAAATAGGCTTGTTGTCTGAAATGCTGAAGTTAAGAGAGAGTGTGTTCGGATTGCCTGCTGAGGCTGTGAGGCGTCCCTGGTGTAGGCAAAGCATGTTTTGCACATACAGCCAGAAGATGTGACTATATATGACACAACGTCGCTGTGATTTTCTTCGTTGACTGTGA